>NW_016901157.1:0-849 GCF_001698545.2 Rhinopithecus bieti | reverse complement strand
GCAAAGTTTATAATGAAGTTGGGAAGTGTGGTTTGCAGAATAATGATCCTTCAAAGTGTGCAAATCCTAACCCCAGAACTTGTAAAGATATTTCCTTACACGACAAGAAGAAATTTTCAGATGTGAAGGACTTTGAGATGAGGAGCTTAACCTGCATTATGCGGATGCTTACAATGTTATCATAAGGTGCTTGATGAAAGAGGTGGGCAGAAGGGTCAGGAGGCTTTGGCTATGGGGAAGAGGCCACAACCCAAAGAAGGCAGGTGGCCTCTAGAAGCTGGGAAGTGTAAGCAAATGGATTCTCCCCTAGAGCCTCCAGAAGAAACATAGTCCTGTGGATCCATTTCAGACTCCTCACTTCCAGAACTGTAGGAAAATAAACTTGTGTTATTTTAAGCCACTAAGTTTGTGACACCTTGTTATGTAGCAATCAGAAACTAATAGAGGGAGAATGGCTTTAATCAGAAAACTAAAAGACTAAATACATAATTTCACAGTGTGGCTCTGGAGTGATAGGAAGGAGAAGAGGATGGTATGAGCAGGTCCAGGAGAGATCATAAAATCATTGGTTGGAGAAGACTTCCCTGAAGAAGGATACTGATGTGTGAGCTGAGGCACATGCAGGAGAAAATTCCACATACAGTATATTCTGAGTGAGGGCCCCAAGCAGGAAAGGAACATGGCATGGTTTAGAAAGTAGAGGGAGGGCAGAGGGCCTGGTGCACAGAGGGTGAGGTGGAGATGGCTCAGACTCAACCTAAAACATGTCCATGGGACAGTAATGACAGCCTTTGCAAGCTGGCTTAAAGACTTGGGTTCTTAACCGAAGATAAATGGGAATATTTTGAA
>NW_016901156.1:0-720 GCF_001698545.2 Rhinopithecus bieti | reverse complement strand
TGTTGATTCTTGTCCCCTCTCTCTTCTGTCTTGTAGGGTTTCTGAAGAAAGCTCTGCTGCTAGTCTAATGGGCTTCCCTTTGTCGGTAACCTGATGTTTGTCTTCAGCTGTCTTTAACATTTTTTCTTTCATTTCAACCTTGAAGAATCTGATGATTATGTGTCTTGGGGTTGCTCTTCTGTATTCTCTGCATTTCCCAAATTTGAATGTTGGCCTGTCTTTCTAGGTTGGGGAAGTTCTCCTGGATAATATCTTGAAGAGTGTTTTCCAACTTGGTTCCATTCTCCCTGTCACTTTCAGGTACACCAATCAAATGTAGGTTTGGTGTTTTCACATAGTCCCGTATTTCTTGAAGACTTTGTTCATTGCTTTTCATTCTTTTTTCTAATCTTGTCTTCATGCTTTATTTCACTAAGTTGGTCTTCAATCTCTGTTATCCTCTCTTCCGCTTGATCAATTTGGCTATTGATACTTGTGTATGCTTCATGAAGTTCTCGTGCTGTGTTTTCAGCTCCATTAGGTCATTTGTGTTCTTCTCTAAACTGGTTATTCTAGTTAGCAATTCCTCTAACCTTTCATCAAGGTCCTTATCTTCCTTGCATTGGGTTAGAGTATGCGCTGTTCACTCAGAAGAGTTTGTTATTACCCATCTTCTGAAGCCTACTTCTGTCAATTTGTCAAACTCATTCTCTGTCCAGTTTTGTTTCCTTGCTGATGAAG
>NW_016901155.1:0-2244 GCF_001698545.2 Rhinopithecus bieti | reverse complement strand
AGGGGGAGGAGTGAGGGGGGAGGGGAAGGGGAGGAGAGGCGGGCAGCCAAATGTTGGAGGGGCCTTGATTGCCGAGCAAGTAGTCCTGGTGTCAGTGGGAGCCACAAAAGATGCTGAGCAAGGAGCCACCAGGAGCCACCGGAGGCCCAGAGCAGAAGGGAGGTCATGGCTACGGGGCAGTGAGAAGAAGCCACAGGGGTCTGCATTCAGGGAGTGGTACCCTCCTGTAGGGGCAGCTGGAACCCAGGCCTGGTTCCAACCTCTGTTTGAGCTGCTGTGGGCAGCTAGACAGCTGTTGATTTGGGGCAACATGATGGCCTGTCCCTGTTTGTTGGGAGGGTCAGATAGTATAATGAAGGCAGAGCTGTCCTGGAAGGGAATTGCTGTCACCAGCGGGGAGGAAGCGTCGCTTGGATGGGTGCTCAGGCTCCTGAGTCACAAGGCATAGCCTCGACATGTCAGAAATGGGCACCTTTGCTCACTTCCTCTCCTGGGCGTTGGGGCAGTGGTGTCCACAGTGAGCGGCGAGTGCTAGTGGGCTTCTGAGGGGCCCTGCTTGGCACTGGTCATGCAGCTGGGGCCACAAGCAGTATGTGTCCTTGAGCCCAAGTGTGGCATGAGGTGGTGAGGGGAGGAGCTTGGCCTGAGTGGGCACGTGAATAGGCAGGAATGAGGGGGGTTTGAGCAACGGCGCACGGAGGCAGACCAGTAACCAGTGTGAGGGACTCCAGAGCCCTAAGAGAGGCCTGGGTACCACCAGGGAAGAGGCGACTGGGGCAAGGAGCCAGCAGCACACCAGGTTCTAGAGGGTGAGTGGGACTTGATACCAAAGGGATGCTCGAGTGCAGACGTTTTCCTCCCATACCTGAGCATGTGCCCACGTGCCCACCCTGGTGCACCTGGGCGAGTGTGTGTTCCTGTTTGAGATGCTTTCTCTGGGCTGGATTTCACAAGTCACCACAGGGCCCACCTCACTGGGGACTTCCAGGGCACCGGGCCCTAAGGATGGAGCATGCCTACTTGAGACGCCAAGGCCAGTGCCAAAGAGGCCAGCCCAGTGCCACCCGGAGAGGGGACCGAGCTGGCTGGAGCCCCAGGCCTTACTCGGCCCACCCTCCCAGGCCACAGAGGAGGCATTGATGGCACAAGAGCACCCAGAGGCTACCGCAGCTGGCGCAGCATGGGCACCACTGGGTCTTGGAAGGGGAGTCGGGATGCGCCTGCAGTCCGAGCTGCTGCCAAACAGACCCCTGAACCCGGAGGTGAGAGTGTCTGTGGTCAGCCTGTGCCCTGGGCATCCTGGCCTCTGGTGTTCCTGGGCAGGCAGGGGTACTGGAGTCAGTGCCCACATACCCATCTGTGGGTGTTGGCAGGAGGTCAAGGACCCCCCAGTCCACCCTAACCCTTACTCAGACTTCTTCTGTGACCCTTCCCCACTGGGCAGCACCCGGGCCCCTGTGCTTGGCCCACAGTGAGGCTCTGGCCCTGCTCCTCACCGCTGGACGCTCAGTGGGGCCCTGTCCTCCCACCTCTCCCCGATCCTCTGCTCTTCTGTGCCCTGAGCCCTTTGGGCGACCCTCTTTTTTCTCAGCCAGCTTGTCTGACTGTCCACGGCTTTACCTCCCCTCAAGCCTCCAGGCATGGCTGTCTCCTCCATGGAGCCTCCTAGGATTGCACGAAGTATGCCCTGTGTTTTGCAGGCACCTCCAGGGGAACTAATTATCATGCTAGATTCGGACTCCTCACATGCAAAGCTCCTTAGGGGACGGAGCTGAGACCTACATTGTCCTTTTCTCCTTGTAGGCAGTGAATAAATGTCACAGTGGCCGGTGGACCACTCTGCCCCTTCCCAATTTTCCTCCAATTTTCAGGCAGGTTGTCCCCAAAGTCAGGCTCAGGTAAGTGCGGCCCTGCAACCTCCCCTGGCCTCAGCCTGACCCCATCACATCCGTCAGGACCAAGCCCAGGCGGACGCCCACACTCATACAGACGTGCACCCGCATAAACGCACAGTGAAAATGCACTCAGGCACGGGCACACTCCTACAAGCATAGACGCAGACATGCATTCATAACACACCCGCGCTTGCTGACACACGGGCATGTATACACGGACAAAAACAGACACAGATGTGCAGACACACTCAGACACATACTCACAGATTCACACACGGGCACACTATGTGCACATCAGACACGGGCATTCCTGGACACATCGGTAGACACAGGCACACATAGACCTGCT
>NW_016901154.1:0-720 GCF_001698545.2 Rhinopithecus bieti | reverse complement strand
AGGCATGGTGGCATGTGCCTGCAGTCCCAGCTACTTGGGAGGCTAAAACAGGAGAATTGTTTGAACTCAGGAGGCGGAAGTTGCAGCGAACTATCATCACCCCACTGCACTCCAGCCTGGGCAACAGTGAGACTCTGTCTTAAAGGGGAAAAAAAAAAGAACTGCTAATTTTTTAGGTGTCATAATGGTACCATTTTTTACAGTTGAAATGGGAGCTGAGTTTTGCTTAAAATAATCGAAGAGAAAGGTGAAAGGTATTATAGATGAAAAAAGGTTAACCAAGAGTTGATAACTGTTGAAGATGGGTAATGGGCACAGAAGGGTAACACTGCAGTGTTTTCTCTACTTTTGATTATATTTGCAATTTTCTATAATGTAGTTTGTCAAATGTCAAAAAATTATGTGACTGATAATAGAATTTAGAAGAAGCGGCCAGGCGCAGTGGCTCACACCTGTAATCCCGGCACTTTGGGAGGCCGAGGCAGGCAGATTACCTGAGGTCAGGAGTTCGAGACCAGCCTGGTCAACATGGCAAAACCCCATCTCTACTAAATATACAAAAAAAAGTAGCTGGATATGGTGGCACATGCCTGTAATCCCAGCTGCTTGGGAGGCTGAGGCAGAAGAATCATTTGAAGCTGGGAGGCAGAGGTTGAGGTGAGCCGATATTGAGCCTCTGCACTCCAGCCTAGGTGACAGAGCAAGACTCTGTCTCAAAAA
>NW_016901153.1:0-2248 GCF_001698545.2 Rhinopithecus bieti | reverse complement strand
GGTGTGCATGCTCATGCGTGCATATATATTTGCATGTGTGTTCGTGTGGATACATGTGTGCACCAGAGTGTATATGTGTGCTTGTGTATACATTTGGTATGCTTGTGTGTACATATGTATGCTTGTGTGTGTGTGCATGCATGCTCCCTGAATCACAACTTCATCTGGATACAGATAGACCAGAGCTATAATAAATTACAGATCAAAACAGTAAGTGTTTTAAAAGGTAGAGTTAACATCACATCAATGTTGTCTATATTTATGTTTTCATAATTTCCCGGTGGCCTTGAAGCTTGTCCGTGGTGTGTAAGAAAGGTAGATAGCAGATGTCTTATACTTGGACTTAGTAACAACATTTGACAATCAAAGAAGGTTTAGGAAGCTGAGGCCCAGAAAAGCATTTCAAATTTTATGTTCCATAAGGCACTGCTGCTGTTTATCAGCTCTAAGTTATTTGCTGTGCCATTTCCATTTTGCTGTCTTCTAATTTATGAGGTCAACCACAGCCATCTATACAGATTTCCACACAGACACATAGATGAAATAAACACTGAAGACAACGCAATGATGGGACAGGTGCCTGAGCAAAGACACCAAAATTCCACCATGCTCTAGGTTCCTTGAGTCCATCTCCAGACAGGGGTGTGGTGGGAGCCTTCTGTCCCAGGAGAGACTCAGTCACATCAGATCCTGTACACAGCCTCTTCCCTCTTTACTCTTCCCAGTTCTGAGCCAGTGCCGGAAGAGAGGAGAGTCTCTTTCTCCTGAGATGTGAAACCAACGGTTCAATCTGACGTGGTCATAAAGATTGCACAGAGCTTTTCTTCCGAGAGGAGAGCGCATGCTGGACGCCTTCCAGCTCAGTTAATTGCATTCCAGCCGCCATGGAGCCATGATCGCAGCATCAATGGTACATTGTGTCTCATGCTCTAGTAAGTCGCTTGAACAGCCTCCCCTACCCTCAAAATGGCTTGATTTCAGGGCATGGTAAAGTGATTCTTCATAAGCATATTTCTTCATTGCACTCTAAGAAGCTTGTGGAGACCAGGAATAATAGAGCACAAAGGATCTGAGATTCTCAAAATTAAAAAAAAAGAAAGGAAAAGAAACTTGATTTCTACAAAAGGATAACGTGATCGCGCTTTAACTTTTCGGGTCAACAGAGAAAATTAGCCCTAATTCATGAACCCAAGGTCTAAATAAATTAAACAGGTGTGAAAGAAATGGCATCAAAGGAAAACAGGAATTTCAATAAAGAATCGTGACTTACCTAATGGAGCCTCAGTAGCCTGCTCAGTATTCCTAGATAGGCGTCACCAGGGTAAGAGGCATCTTGGAGTCCGCAGGATGGCAAAAGGAACAGAGGCTTTAAAATCTTGTTTCAACTGAGGGTCTACTCACTTTTCCTGAAATCTCTTCCTGCTCCCTCAGTCTTTCCACGCTGGGGCTTCCGTTTTGATTATCTAACTGCACTGTCCTTTGGCGTGTCCTTTTAAAACAAAAAACATCATCAACCATTGACATCAATCAAGGACTAAATGCTCCGTGAATTCCCGGCACAGCATTTGACAGATGAGGAAACTGAGGCATGGTGCTTTACAACCTGTAAAGAACGGGGCTGGGTTCAAGGCCATGGACTCACTCCAGAGCTCATGACCTTAACCACTAAACAATTGTTTTCTCCCCTAAAACCTCATTTATTTTCTTTAGCTGAAATAACCGTTAAGTGGCCTTTGATTTCCATTCCCTTATTACTCATGGCTTCAAATCTGCTCTTAAGTCATCTCCAAGATTTGTGTGCTTCATTATTCCTGCAGCATCAGGGACCAAGGACGTTAAAGGAAGACACAGGTATCACACGTACACACTCACATACACACAGACACACACAAAAGGGATGCACACACACACACATATCACATGCACACAGATACACATACACACATACCAAAGGGATGCACACATATGCACACAGACACACACAGAGACACTCACGCATACACAGACACACACCATACAGGCATGCACACACACATACAGAAACACACACACAGAAACACACACACACAGACACACACACAGACACACACCATAGAGGCATGAACACACACACAGGCGCACACACACACAGACACACATACACACTGACACACAGACACACCATAGAGGCATGCACACACACAGACACACACAGGCACACACACACACAGACACACTGACACACACACACACCATAGAGGCATGCACA
>NW_016901152.1:0-692 GCF_001698545.2 Rhinopithecus bieti | reverse complement strand
AATAAAAGAAATGAACAAAGCCTCCAATAAATATGTGACTATGTGAAAAGACCAAATCTACGTTTGATTGGTGTACCTGAAAGTAACAGGGAGAATGGAACCAAGTTGGAAAACACTCTGCAGGATATTATCCAGGAGAACTTCCCCAACCTAGGAAGGCAGGCTAACATTCAAATTCAGGAAATATAGACAATGCCACAAAGACACTCATCGAGAAAAGCAACTCCAAGACACAATATTGTCAGATTTACCAAGGTAGAAATGAAGCAAAAAATGTTAAGGGCAGCCAGAGAGAAAGGTCAGGTTACCCAGAAAGGGAAGTCCATCAGAATAATACCAGATCTCTCAGCAGAAACTCTACAAGCCAGAAGAGAGTGGGGCCAATATTCAACATTCTTAAACAAAAGAATTTTCAACACAAAATTTCATATCCAGCCAAACTAAGTTTCATAAGTGAAGGAGAAATAAAATTCTTACAGACAAGCAAATGCTGAGAGATTTTGTGACGATGAGGCATGCCTTACAGGAGCTATTGAAGGAAGCACTAAACATGGAAAGGAACAACTGGTACCAGCCACTGCAAAACGTGCCAAACTGTAAAGACCATCAATGCTAGGAAGAAACTGCATCAACTAACAAGTAAAATAACCAGGTAACATCATAATGACAGGATCAAATTCACACATAATATT
>NW_016901151.1:0-2674 GCF_001698545.2 Rhinopithecus bieti | reverse complement strand
AAGAACTTCTTCCTTCTGTGTCATGATTTATCTCCTTAAGAATTTACAATTTTGTCTTCTCCTAAGGACTATGTTTTTAAAAATATGACTACAATTTGAAAATCCTTTATTCTCTATGAACTCATTGTACATAATAAGATAATCATCAAATGACTTCAATGTTGTGGTAGATGAGAGGTTATTAAGACCTTCCACATGGGCTCTCTATGGACTAGAAGGTTGATTCCCCTATAAATCAGTCATCTAGGGCTAGCAGGATAAATCAGAATGGGACAAGAAAAAAAAAACCTTCTGAATTTAGTACTTTTAAAAGATGCCTTATGAAATAAATCTGGAACACATTGCACACTTATCTGCATTCATCAGGTCAATGCTATTGTATTACAGCTTGCCTCTCCCTGCCAGAGTAAAAAAGAAAGTGGAAATAAGTTGTATAAATGAAACAAAGCAATCTTAAGTTGATTATATCATTGAGAATAGGAAATTATGTTACCAAGAATATGTAAAAGCAATAGCTATTCACACATGGCTTTCCAATATTATGTTTTTTGAATTAAGAAAACTATCATCTTAACATCTGAACCTTAAAATAATGACACCTACCAAGTGCTTAATATTTCCCAGGTGCTCTTATAATTACTGTAAATCACAGGATTTTAACTTTGGATGCAAATTAGAATCATCTGGGAAACTATAAAATTCTAGCTGACCTGGCCTCACTGGAAACCAATTAAATCAGAATATCTATGTGTGGCATCAGTCCAAGCATTGGTATTGTTTAAACTCACCAGGTGATTACAATGTGCAGCTGAGGTTAAGAATTGTTTTTTGGATGCAATAATTTCTTTAATCTTCACAACAGCCTTTTGATAAAGGATACTTTTATCATCACCATCATCATCTTTAATTCATAAGTGACAAAATCATGACAGAGAGATGTGAAGTCCATTTACCAGGGCCATCAGCTCACAAGTGACAACTGGGATTTGAATCCTGGGAGTTTAGCTCTAATGCTATTATTATATCACTGCCAACTATATTAAAATCACAGATTAACAAAATTCTTGTCAGCCTTGAATTACCCATCATAAATGTTGCCCTAGTAGCCCTTAAATAATTTTAATTTGTTTGCTTCAAAGATGAAGAAAAAATAACGTCTGCTGAGAAAATTAATTTCCCTTTGTTAACATTATAACGTAAGTAATCTTGTTTCTAAAACGTATCTACTGCCATCAAGCAATGTAAAATACTAACACTTCCAGCCATAATTTTTTTTTTTAGTTTATATCTTTTTTATTTTTTTTATTTTTTTCCATAGGTTTCTGAGAAACAGGTGGTGTTTGGTAGCATAAGTAAGTTCTTCAGTGGTGATTTGTGAGATTTTGGCACACCCATCACCCAAGCAGTATGCACTGTACCCAATTTGTGGTCTTTTATCCTTCACCTTCCTCCTACCCTTTCCCCAGGTTCAAAATTTGAAGCCTGACAATGTGATAGAAAAGGAAAACACATTTTCTGAGGATAAATTCCAACTGGCTATAGAAATTTGCATAAGTAACAAGGAGCCAAAAGATAATTGCCAGGACAATGGGGAAAATGTCTCCAGGGCATGCCAGAGACCTTTGTGGCAGCCCCTCCCATTACAGGCCCAGAAGCCTAAGAGGAAAAAAATGGTTTCCTGGGTGAGGCCTAGGGCCTCCCTGCCCTATGCAGCATAGGGACTTGTTGTCCTGTATTTCAGCTGCTTCAGCCATGGCTAAAACTGGCCAAGGTACAACTCAGGCCATGGCTTCAGAAGGTGCAAACCCCAAGCCATGAAAGCTTCCATATGGTGGTGGGTGTGAAGGTGCACAAAAGTCAGAAACTGAGGTTTGGGAACATCTGCCTAGATTTCAGAGGATTCATGGAAATGCCTGGATGTTCAGGCAGAGGTGTGCCACAGGAGCAAAGCACTTGTGGAAAACCTCTGCTAGGGCAATGCACAAGGAAAATGTAGGGTGTGAGCTCCCACACAGAGTATGCACTGGGCCACTGCCTAGTGGAGCTGTGAGAAGAGGGTCACCCTCCTCCAGATTCTGGAGTGGTAGATTCACTGACAGCTTGCACCGTGGACCTGGAAAAGTCACAGATACACAATGCCAGCCCACGAATGCAGCTGGGAGGGAGACTGTACCCTGCAAAGCCATACGGGCAGAGCTGCAAAGGACCATGGGATGTGAGATGTGATGTGATGTGAGAAATGGAGTCAAAGGGGATCATTTAGGAGCTTTAAGATTTGATTGCCCCACTGGATCTCGGACTTGCATGGGGCCTCTAGCCCCTTTGTTTTGGCCATTTTCTCCTATTTGGAATTGGGATATTTATCTAATGCCTGTATCCCCATTGTATCTAGGACGTAGTTAACTTGCTTTTGATTTTACAGGCTCCTAGGCAGAAAAGACTTGCCTTGCCTCAGATGAGACTTTGGACTGTGGACTTTTAGTTAATACTGAAATGAGTTAAGATTTTGGGGAATGTTTGGAAGGCATGATTGGTTTTGAAATGTGAGGACATGAGAATTGGGAGGGGCTAGAGATGGAATGATATGGTTTGGTTGTGACTCCACTCAAATCTTATCTTGTATTGTAGCTCCCATAATTCCCACGTTTTGTAGGAGGGACCAAGTGGGAGGTAA
>NW_016901150.1:0-213 GCF_001698545.2 Rhinopithecus bieti | reverse complement strand
GTGAGATGAATTCACACATAACAAAGCACTTTTCTCAGAAACTTTGTGAACATAGGCTTCAATGCACTGCCAAATATCCCAACAGATTTTCTCAAAAGATTCCTTCTAGTTTTATCTGAGGATATTTTCTTTTCACCACAGCCTTCAATGCACTCCCAAATATCCCTTTGTAGATTCCACGAAAGCAGTGTCAGCAAACTGCTCCATGAAAAG
>NW_016901149.1:0-695 GCF_001698545.2 Rhinopithecus bieti | reverse complement strand
CAACTCGATGCCCGACAACCCCGGCCAAGCCGCGCAAGCACATCTGCGCGCCACGCTGAACATGCTGACCCGTTTCCGTACGACCTATCAGCCGTGGGCCAACAAGACCAAGCGTGTGGCAGAAGCAGCCGTGCGTATGCCCGACCCCTACGCAGCAGCGGAGTACGTGGACAAGATGTTGGCCAATGTCCAGTTGCCTGATATGGCCAAGGTTTACAAGGACACTGACCTGCTGGGTAATCCCAAGCTGAAGACCTATGATGGCAACCATCTGACCTTCACGTACATTCCGGCCATGACCCTGCAACCGCTGACGATGGAGCAGATCCCGGCCGTGGCACAAGCGCTGGTGGACTACCTGGACGCCAGTGATCGCCTGAAGCAGTTGTGGAAGGACTTGAATGTCCATTACAACGAAGAGAGCGATTTCTGGGAAGACCACGACCCGCACTGGCAGGCGTTGGTGGACATGGACGCGTTCGACAACTACAGCTTGCATGAGCAGTACAACAACTGGGGCTATATGAGCTGGGCGCTGGTCGAACACGCCGGGCTGATCTCCAAGGCGCTGGAAAGCTGGCTGGAGCATTCGCTGGTCAAGCACCGCGCCAACAAGAGTCAAGAAGGCTGATTTCATCTACTATGAAATCGGCGACGCGGTCTGGCGTTAAGTAGCACATGCCCCCACCCTTCGG
>NW_016901148.1:0-903 GCF_001698545.2 Rhinopithecus bieti | reverse complement strand
TGCTCACACATTCAGTCACTTTCATCACCTGTTTTCCTTGTGGCTACAGCTGCCTCAGCCACCAGGGCCCACTGTATTCACTTCAGTGGTAGCTGCCTCACTGCCTCAGTCATTGCCTGTTGCTGTTTTCTTCACCTTCACTGTTGCTGCCACCGCCCCTTACCACATCCTAACTGTTGGTTATGGCATTGGGACTTCTTTCATCATGTCTGATATTGATGATAAAGAAGTAGTTGCATTTCACCCAGAACATGAATGTGATGGGCCTGAAGGATGAGGAAGTAGGAAGAGGGAAAGTGTTGAGTGTCGATGGGGCAGGTAGCATTGTGGAGGGGAGTGGCAGTGAGACTGATGAGGCTCATGATTCTGTGGGGTCTGATCCACCAGTCACCAGGGGAAACGTGATGATATGATGGTGGTGGTGATGAAGGTTGGAATGTGGAAATGAGGCAGGTTGTGATGACCGGGAAGCAGAGGATGTTTTGAACAGCTCCAGTTTGTTTTGTTGGTTTTTTAGTTTGCAGTTGAAGATTTTGTGCTCATCATTGGTTGGGTTAACTTTATTGATGAAGTTAGTGACTGATAATATTGATACTATAATCAGTACTAAACATCCAGTAGTGCCACCAAAATCCTTAAGTCAGAATGTACCTAAATGGAAGGCACATTCTATAAAGAAATAAATGATCTTGAAAGAAAGTATATTGGACTCTTAAATTTTGCATTTTAAAACTTCTGAAGCCAAGGATGTACTCCAGACCAGTTAAGTCAGATGTTCCCCAGATAGTCCTAATGCGCAGCCAGTGTTGAAGTCCTGCTCTAAGGAAAGCTTTGTTTTGCTTGACTGTTTTAAGAATGATAACTTGCCGGGCGCGGTGGCTCAAGCCTGTAATCCCAGCACTT
>NW_016901147.1:0-215 GCF_001698545.2 Rhinopithecus bieti | reverse complement strand
GGGATCCACTAGGTGAAGCCAGCTGGGCTCCTGGGTCTAGTGGGGACTTGGAGAACCTTTATGTCTAGCTAAGGGATGTAAATACACCAATCAGCACTCTGTGTCTAGCTCAAGGTTTGTAAATACACCAATCAGTACTCTGTATCTAGCTAATCTAGTGGGGATGTGGAGAACTTTTCTCTCTAGCACTCTGTGTCTAGCTAAAGGATTGTAAA
>NW_016901146.1:0-228 GCF_001698545.2 Rhinopithecus bieti | reverse complement strand
CCTTTTTTTTTTTTTTTTTTTTTTTTTTTTTTTTTTTTTTTTTTTTTTTTTTTTTTTTTTTTTTTTTTTTTTTTTTTTTTTTTTTTTTTTTTTTGAGAAAAGATCTAGCCGTGTCACCCAGGCTGGAGTGCAGTGGTGCAATCTCAGCTCACTGCAATCTCTGCCTCCAAGATTCAAGCAATTCTCCCCTCAGCCTTCCAAGTAGCTGGGACTACAGGTGCACACCAC
>NW_016901145.1:0-947 GCF_001698545.2 Rhinopithecus bieti | reverse complement strand
TGAATAGAAAGAATCAATATCATGGAAATGGCCATACTGCCCAAAGTAATTTATAGATTCAATGCTATTCCCAGCAAGCTACTTTTGACTGTCTTCACAGAATTAGAAAAAACTACTTTAAATTTCATATGGAATCAAAGAGCCCATATAGCTAAGACAATCCTAAGCAAAAGAACAAAGCTGGAGGCATCACACTACTTGACTTCAAACTATACTACAAGGCTACAATAACCAAAACAGCATGGTACTGGTACCAAAACAGATATACAGACCACTGGAATAAAACAGAGACCTCAGAAATAACACCACACATTTACAACCATCTGATATTTGACAAACCTGACAAAACAAGCGATGAGGAATGGATTCCCTATTTAATAAATAGTGTTGGGAAAACTGGCTAGCCATATGCAAAAAACTGAAATTGGACCCCTTCCTTGCACCTTATACAAAATTAATGCAAGATGGATTAAAGATTTAGATGTTAAGACCTAAAACCATAAAACCCTAGAAGAAAATCTAGGCAATACCATTCAGGACATAGGCATAGGCAAAGACTTCATGACTAAAACACAAAAGCAATTGCAACAAAAGCCAAAATTGACAAATGGGATCTAATTAAACTAAAGAGCTTCTGCACAGCTAAAGAATCTATCATCAGAGTGAACAGGCAACCTACAGAATGGGAGAAAATTTTGCAATGTATCCATGTGACAAAGTGCTAATATCCAGAATCTACAAAGAACTTAAATAGACGTACAAGAAAAAAAAAAACCATCAAAAGTGGGCAAAGGTTATGAACAGACACTTTTCGAAAGAAGACATTTATGTAGCCATCAAACATATCAAAAAAAGCTCATCATCACTGGTCATTAGAGAAATGCAAATTGAAACCACAATGAGATACCATCTCATGCCAGTTAGAATTGTGCTCATTAAAAAGTTAG
>NW_016901144.1:0-718 GCF_001698545.2 Rhinopithecus bieti | reverse complement strand
GTTTTAAAATGAAATAAAAATGGTTCCATTCTGTGTCATCCCACTGCAAATTTTGTGAGTAACAATACACAGTCCATTGTGTATGTTTTCTTTTAAATTTTAAAGGTTGGGGTAAGAGAGAAATAACACTAATAATGTTGAACCAAATCACACAACTTTAATGTGACCTGGTTGGACACCACCCAATTTATGCCTCTTCCAAATTAGGTTTCTCAATGATAATGTTGTTCTACCGTCAAATGGTTCTTTTTTTTTGGACGGAGTCTTGCTGTTGTCAGCTTGGGGTGGAGTGCAATGGCACTATCTCAGCTCACTGCAACCTCTGCCTCCCAGGTTTCAGCAATTCTCCTGCCTCAGCCTCCCAAGTAACTGAGATTACAGGCGCCTGTCACCAAGCCTGGCTAATTTTGTATTTTGGTAGAGACAGGGTTTCACCATGTTGGCCAGGCTGGTCTTGAACTCCTGACCTCAGGTGGTCTACCCACCTCGGCCTCCCAAAGTGCTGGGATTACAGGCCTGAGCCACCGCGCCCAGCCCATAATTGTTTACACAGTTCATTTGTGGCTTGAAGTACTACATTTTCTTTGGCAATACAAGGAGAGTGAAGAATCATACAAATTTTTATTTTCAGTATCTTATGGAAGATTATGCTAATCATAGAAATCACAGCTTGGGTAGCTAACAGCAAATCAAAGTTTGGTTTTTCTTTAGTAGGAAA
>NW_016901143.1:0-713 GCF_001698545.2 Rhinopithecus bieti | reverse complement strand
CTTATAGTAAAAGATCATAAGAAGGCCCTGGAATGTAAATTTTGTCTAGTAAGACAGAATAAAGCAAAATGTTTGAGCAAGTTGTTGAAGGTTTGTAAAAAATTAATCTTGTAAAAGAAATTCTGTGAATGACAATATTGGCTATTTAAAGGAGGGCTTTTCCATAAATCGAACATTGGAATAAAAGCACAAGAGGGGCGCAAGTCATGGTGACTCATGCCAGAAATCCAAGCACTTTAAGAGGCCCAGGTGGGTGGATCACTTGAGGTCAGAAGGTTGAGACTAGCCTGGCCAAGGTGATGAAACCCCATCTCTACTAAAACACAAAATTAACTGGGCATGGTGACATATGACTGTAATCCCAGTTACTTGGGAGGCTGAGGCAGGAGAATCGCTTGAACCCAGGAGGAAGAGGTTGTATTTAGCCAAGATTGTGCAACTGCACTCCAGCCTGGGTGACAGAGGGAGACTGTCTAAAACAACAACAACAACAACAACAACAACAAAAGGAACAACAGGATTTTCTCAGTGCACTAATCTACTCTTTAACAAAATTTGTAAAGGGTTATAAAAGGCTTATGAGAATCTCACCTTATAATCAAAGTGATTAAGATTGAATAGATTTGTATATAAAGTTTTATTAAAAATTGGGGTTGACAATAGTATACTAATACAAGGATGAAATTTGGCTTTCTGTCTTGAATAAGAATTTC
>NW_016901142.1:0-804 GCF_001698545.2 Rhinopithecus bieti | reverse complement strand
CCTCTGTCTTCTCAAATCTTTTGCCCATTTTCTCTTGGTTTGTTGGTCATTTTCATATTTCTGGAACTTTTTTTTTCTTTTTTTTTTAGAGACAGTCTCACTATGTTACCCAGGCTGGTCTCAAACTCCCGGCCTCGAGTGATCCTCCTGCCTTAGCCTTGTGAGTAGCTGGGACTATAGACATGAGCCACCACTCCTGGCTTTAGAAATTTTTTTTTTTTTTTTTTTTTTTTTTTTTTTATAATAATTTTCTTTTCCCCAGGTTGGAGTGAGTGCAGTGGCACGATCTCAGCTCACTGTGACCTCTTCTTCCCAGGTTTAAGTGATTCTCCTGCCTCAGCCCCCCAAGTAGCTGGGATTACATGTGCCCACCACCACGCCCGGCTAATTTTTTTGTATTTTCAGTAGAGATGGGGTTTCACCATGTTGGCCAGGCTAGTCTTGAACTCCTGACCTCAAGTGATCCACCCACCTTGGCCTCCCAAAGTGCTGGGACAACAGGCATGAGCCACCATGCCTGGCCATAGAAATTGTTTTTTTTTCCTTGAGATGGAGTCTCACTCTGTTGCCCAGTCTGGAGTGCAGTGGCATGATCTCGGCTCACTGCATGCTTCGCCTCCCGGGTTCACACCATTCTCCTGCCTCAGCCTCCCGAGTAACTGGGACTACAGGCCCCGCCACCACGCCTGGCTAATTTTTTGTATTTTAGTAGAGACGGGGTTTCACCGTGTTAGCCAGGATGGTCTCCATCTCCTGACCTCGTGATCCACCTGCCTCAGCCTCCCAAAGTGCTGGGATTACAGG
>NW_016901141.1:0-430 GCF_001698545.2 Rhinopithecus bieti | reverse complement strand
TTTTCCAGGCTGCATAATATTCCATTGTAGTATTGCATTGCACAGATGAACCCTGCTGTGTTTATCATTCATTTGTAGGTGGGCAGTAGGGCTGTTTCCAAAATTCATTCACAGTACAGCCTTTTGTCAGAGCCTTGTTCCTTTTCCAGGCTGCATAATATTCCGTTATAATGTTGCATTGCATGAATGAATCATGTGATGTTTATCGATCCATTCACAGATGGGCAGTAGGGCTGTTTCCAAAATTCATTGACATTGCAGCCTTTGTCAGGGCCTTGTTCTTTTCCAGGCAGCATAATATTCCATTATAATATTGCATGGATGAACCACATTGTGTTTATCATTCTTTCGTAGATGGGCAGTAGGGCTGTTTCCAATACTCATTCAAGTTGCAGCCTTTGTCAGAACCTTGTTCCTTTTCCAGGCTGCA
>NW_016901140.1:0-228 GCF_001698545.2 Rhinopithecus bieti | reverse complement strand
CTACAACTTGATTGTAAACACAAATATAAACAGAGGAACTGAAACTTGGAAGCAATATTCACTTAGAAGTGGGCATCCAGGGGACACTGTGTGTGTGTGTGTGTGTGTGTGTGTGTGTGTGTGTGTGTCTTTTAAAATTCTCAGGTCTCACGGACTGAGAATCTATCAAGGATCCCAGTTGGAAAAGCATTGCTCTAACCTCACAACGTTATGGATACAGCCCTCTTT
>NW_016901139.1:0-339 GCF_001698545.2 Rhinopithecus bieti | reverse complement strand
AAAAAAAAAAATACAAAAAACTAGCCGGGCGAGGTGGCGGGCGCCTGTAGTCCCAGCTACTCCGGAGGCTGAGGCAGGAGAATGGCGTAAACCCGGGAGGTGGAGCTTGCAGTGAGCTGAGATCTGGCCACTGCACTCCAGCCAGGGCGACAGAGCAAGACTCCGTCTCAAAAAAAAAAGGCCGGGTGCGGTGGCTCAAGCCTGTCATCCCAGCATTTGGGAGGGTGAGGCAGGTGGATCACTTGAGGTCAGGAGTTCAAGACTAGCCAGACCAACATAGTGAAACCCATCTCTACTAAAAACACAAAAATGCGGGGCACGGTGGCTCAAGCCTGTAAT
>NW_016901138.1:0-1258 GCF_001698545.2 Rhinopithecus bieti | reverse complement strand
CATTTCTAATGTGGTTTCTTTCGGATTTTTTATTAGATCTCTATTACTTAAAAGGGACTTCAGGATTTGGACAGATTGTGGCACAGAAACACACATAAAACATGCCTGTTTTCACACCTCTAGCTGTGGTTTTAAAATTGTGTTAAGGAAACGGATCATTTGGGTTAGAAGGGGAACCTTATCTGGTCCCGTGTGTGTATTTTATTCTTCGAGTGCTAAAGGGCCTGTGCAACAGTCTCTGGTAAATGGCTGATTAAAAGCAAAGCAGAAAGCCAAACAAGACCCAACCAAATTTGGTAATTCATCCGATTCAGATTTGTTTTGGTTAAATCAAAATAAAAGTACAGGCCGGGTTTTCGAGAAGCTCTTTTGGGAAGTCTGTGGGCGAGATCAGGAGACAGTCTCAGGGTTTACCCCAGTCAGGGCATCAGGCAGGATTGTAGTGTGGACTGAGTATCTGACATCCTGTAGCTATGTGGTCAGAGGGATGGGCTACTTTGTATCTTCAGCTTCTAAAGTCTTCAAAGCCATCTTCCAGTTCTTAGAATTAGGTCAAATGAAAATTCTGGTAGGATGAAATGAATGTCAGAGCAGGGCATGGAAAGGAGAGTAGAAACTTTATCAGTGTGCTGTCAAGTCTGAATCCACACTGATTTTGATTCTTTGTGGCTGGAAGCTTATGGAATCTTCACTGTCTATGGGGTTCTGCAGTTTTACAGTGACACGCCCTTGTGTGGGCAGCTCTCATCCACGAGGTATTTTGGTGGGCATTTTCAATCTGGCAATTGTGTCCTTTGATTCTGAGAACCTTTCTTGACAACTTCCTCTTTTCCCTCTTGTATTTATCTTGAGCTATGATTTTATTGAACGTTGGGCTTCCTATTTTGGTCTTCTGACTTTCTTATCATTTCTCTCCAGTTTTCCTCTTTGTCGCTTTTCTCTTTGGGGTATGTGTATGTGTTCAGTTTCTTAAGATTTCCTTATCTTGGTCGTCCAACCCTACTATCCAGTTTTCCTTTCTGCTACCATATTTTATTATCTAAGAGCTCTTTTGTTTTAAAATCTTCCTTTAAAAAAATACTAAAATCCTGTTTCTTTGTCTTGGATATAGTATTTTCTCTTACCTTTCTGAGGCCATTAATGACAGGTTTTTTCCTCTCCTCTGTGCATGGTGTGTTTCTTCTAAGTTGCTTCTTCCTATTCTTTGTTTTGTTTTTTTTTATTTCGTGCTCAGATGTTTATTAATTCTTCATTTTCT
>NW_016901137.1:0-949 GCF_001698545.2 Rhinopithecus bieti | reverse complement strand
CTTTGTAGTCTTTTATCTCTCACCCTCCTCCCACTCTTCTCCCCAAGTCCCCAGAGTCCACTGTATCATTCTTATGCCTTTGCATCCTCATAGCTTAGCGCCCACATATCAGTGAGAACATACAACGTCTGGTTTTCCATTCCTGAGTCACTTCATTTAGAATAATAGTCTCCAATCTCACCCAGGTCAGTGCAAATGCTGTTAATTCATTCCTTTTATGGCTGTGTAGTATTCCATCATATATACACACACACACACATATATATAGTATTCCATCATATATATATTCTAACATATATATAATATATATATATTTCTTTATCCATTCATTGATTGATGGGTATTTGGGTTGGTTCCACAATTTTGCAATTGTGAATTGTGCTGCTGTAACCGTGTGTGTGCAAGTATCTTTTCGAATAAAGACTTCTTTTCTTCTGGGTACATACCCAGTAGTGGGATTGCTGGATCAAATAGTAGTTCTATTTTAGTGGCTGTACTAGTTTACATTCCCACCAGCAGTGTAGAAATGTTCCCTGTTCACTGCATCCACACCAACATCTACTGTTTTTTTATTTTGATTATGGCCATTCTTGCAGGAGTAAGGTGGTATCATATTGTGGTTTTGATGTGCATTTCCCTGATCATTAGTGATGGTGAGCATTTTTTCATGTTTGTTGGCCATTTGTATATATTCTTTTGATAATTGTCTATTCATGTCCTTAGCCAATTTTTTGATGGGATTGTTCCATTTTATCTTACTGATTTGTTTGAGTTTGTTGTAGATCTGGGATATTAGTCTTTTGTCAGATGTATAGACTGTGAAGATTTTCACCCACTCTGTGGGTTACCTGTTTACTCTGCTGACTGTTCCTTTTGCCATGCGAAAGCTCTTTAGTTTGATTAGGTCCCAGCCATTTATCTTTGCTTTTATTGCATTTGCTTTTGGGTA
>NW_016901136.1:0-216 GCF_001698545.2 Rhinopithecus bieti | reverse complement strand
TGTGGTCTGGCTCTGTCGCCCAGGCTGCACTGCAGTGTCACCATCTCTGCTCACTGCAACGTCTGCCTTCTGGGCTCAAGCCCTTCCTCAGCCTCTCAAGCAGCTGGGACTACTGTGGTACACCATGTCCCAGGACATGGTACAGCATGTACAGACACCATGTCCTGTTGTTTTGCTGCTGTTGTTCTGGTACAGATGGGGTTTCACAATGATGTC
>NW_016901135.1:0-1630 GCF_001698545.2 Rhinopithecus bieti | reverse complement strand
TGGAAATAGTGCTGCAGTAAACATACGTGTGCATGTGTCTTTATAAATAGAATGATTTATAATCCTTTGGGTATATACCCAGGAATGGGATTGCTGGGTCAAATGGTATTTCTGGTTGTGAATCCTTGAGGAATCACCACACTGTCTTTCACAATGGTTGAACTAATTTCCAGTCCCACCAACAGTATAAAAGTGTTCCTATTTCTCCACATCCTCTCCAGCATCTGTTGATTCCTGACTTTTAATGATCGCCATTCTAACTGGTATGAGATGATATCTCATTGTGGTTTTGATTTGTATTTCTCTAATGACCAGTGATGATGAGCTTTTTTTCATATGTTTATTGGCTGCATAAATGTCTTCTTTGGAAAAGTGTCTGTTCTTAACCTTCACCCACGTTTTGATGGAGTTCTTTTTTTCTTGTAAATTTAAGTTCCTTGTAGATTCTGAATATTAGCCTTTTGTTAGATGAATAGATTGCAAAATTTTCCCCACTCTGTAGGTTGCCTGTTCACTCTGATGATAGTTTCTTTTGCTGTGCAGACGCTCTTTAGCTTAATTAGATCCCACTTGCCAATTTTGACTTTGTTTGCAATTGCTTTTGGTGGCACACACATGCCTGTGTCCTGAATGGTATTGCCTGGGTTTTCTTTTAGGGTTTTATGGTTTTAGTTCTACATTTAAATCTTTAATCTATCTTAATCTTTGTATAAGGTGTAAGGAAGGGGTCCAGTTTCACTTTTCTACATATGGCTAGCCAGTTTTCCCAACACCATTTATTAAACAGGAAATCCTTTCCCCATTGCTTGTTTTGTCAGGTTTGTCAAAGATCAGATGGTAGTAGATGTGTCGTGTTATTTCTGAGGCCTCTGTTCTGTTCCATTGGTCTATATATCTGTTTTCATACCAGTAATAGCCTTGTAGTATAGTTTGAAGTCAGGTAGCATGATGCCTCCAGCTTTGTTCTTTTGCTTAGGACTGTCCTGGCTACACAGCTCCTTTTTTAGCTCCACATGAAATATGAAGTAGTTTTTTCTAATTCTGTGAAGAACGTCAATGGTGGCTTGATAGCAATAGCACTGAATCTATAAATTACTTTGGGCAGTATGGCCATTTTCATGATATTAATTCTTCCTATCCATGAGCATGGAATGTTTTCCATTTGTCTGTGTCCTCTCTTGTTTCCTTGAGCACTGGCTTGTAGTTGTCCTTCACATCCCTTGTAAGTTGTATTCCTAAGTATTTTATTCTCTTGTAGCAATTGTGAATGGGAGTTCATTCATTATTTGGCTCTCTGTTCACCTATATTGGTGTATAGGAATGCTTGTGATTTTGCACATTGATTTTGTATTCTGAGGCTTTGCTGAAGTTGCTTATCAGCTTAAGGAGATTTGGGGCTGAGACTACGGGGTTTTCTAAAATACAATCATGTCATCTGCAAACAAACACAATTTGACTTCGTCTCTTCCTGTATGAATACCCTTTTTTTCTCTTGCCTGATTGCCCTGGCCAGAACTTCCAATACTTATGTCAAATAGGAGTGGTGAAAGAGGGCATGCTTGTCTTGTGCCAGTTTTCAAAGGGAATGCTTCCAGCTTTTGCCCATATGATATTGGCTGTGGGTTTGTCT
>NW_016901134.1:0-216 GCF_001698545.2 Rhinopithecus bieti | reverse complement strand
TCTGTCGCCCAGGCTGGAGTGCAGTGGCCGGATCTCAGCTCACGGCAAGCTCCGCCTCCCGGGTTTAGGCCATTCTCCTGCCTCAGCCGCCACCTCGCCCGGCTAGCTTTTTTTATATTTTTTAGTAGAGACAGGGTTTCACCGTGTTAGCCAGGATGGTCTCGAACTCCTGACCTCGTGATCCGCCCGTCTCGGCCTCCCAAAGTGCTGGGATTA
>NW_016901133.1:0-807 GCF_001698545.2 Rhinopithecus bieti | reverse complement strand
ATGAGACGGTAGCTTCTACCCGCAGGTGCTGAGGAGGTAACTGAGGTCATTCCCAGTACCTGGCACCCCAAGGCTGGCACCACCTCACCCATGCAGGCTCTCCCTGTAGTGGGAGGGGAGGGCTTTTCTCCTAAGGAGGAGGTGATCTCTGGTATCAAGCTTTCCCCATCTCGCCCACACAGTGTTCCAAGGGGAGAGACCCTGGCTGCCCTCTCCTCTCCGCCCTTCCCTGCCCTGGGCACAGTGCCTCTGGGGCAGCAGCCTCTGCCTGCCTCTGTGAAATATCTGCATCTTCTGCAGGGCAGGAACCGAGCTCTGTGCCTCATGCCATCCTCACCCACACCCAGAGTGCCTTGGGGCTCCATGGATGCCCCAGGGAATGGTGGGGAGGAATTTCCCCTCTCAGTCACATCCTGCAAAACTCCTTTATTTATGTCCAGCTGCCTGCTGTCCCGAGTTGACAGTGATGACAGACAGAAGACACACATGCACACGTGTTCCCGTGCAAGACCTCAACACACATGTGTGAAGACACCCATGTACACATGTGCACAGACACTACACCCATGCTGGCACCTGCACAAGCACACACAGAGACACCCGTGCCACACACCACACCTTACATGCACACACAGACACTTGTGTACATGCACATGCACACACATGTTCAAATGCAGGTGCAGAGTAACACACAGCATGTGCACAGATGCAAGACACGCACACACACAGGAGCACTCTCCTTCCTTCTGTTATGTGCACCCAGCCTCCTGGACTGCCTTCCTGGGTTCTGATTCCCTCCCAGATGTT
>NW_016901132.1:0-947 GCF_001698545.2 Rhinopithecus bieti | reverse complement strand
AAAATCAATGAATCCAGGGGTGGTTTTTTGAAAAGATTAACAAAATAAATAGATCACTAGCCAGACTAATAAAGCAGAAAAGAGAGAAAATCAAATAGACAAAATAAAAAATGATAAAGGGGATATTATCACCACCGATCCCACAGAAATACAAACTACCATCAGAGAATACTATAAACACCTCTATGCAAATAAATTAGAAAATCTAGAAGAAATGGATAAATTCCTGGACACATACACCCTCCCAAAACTAAACCAGGAAGAAGTCAAATCCCTGAATAGGCCAATAACAAGTTCTGAAATTGAGGCAGTAATTAATAACCTACCAATCAAAAAAAGCCTAGGATCAGACAGATTCACAGCTGAATTCTACCAGAGGTACAAAGAGGAGCTGGTACCATTCCTTCCATTGACTTTCTTCACAAAATAAGAAAAAACTACTTTAAATTTCATATGGAACAGAAATAGATCCCTTATAGCCAAGACAATCCTAAGCAAAAGAACAAAGCTGGAGGTATCATGCTACCTGACTTCAAACTATACTACAAGGCTACAGTAACCAAAACTATTCCAAACAATGGAAAAGAGGGACTCCTCCCTAACTCATTTTATAAAGCCAGCATCATCCTGATACCAAAACCTGGGAAAGACACAAGAAAAAAAAGAAAATTTCAGGCCAATATCCCTGATGAACATCAATGCAAAATCCTCAATAAAATACTGGCAAACTGAATCCAGCAGCACATCAAAAGCTTATCCACCACGATCAAGTTGGCTTCATCCCTGGGATGCAAGTCTGGTTCAACATATGCAAATTTATAAACGTAATCCATCACATAAACATAACCAATGACAAAACCACAGGATTATCTCAACAGATGCAGAAAAGGCCTTCGATAAAATAAAACCCCCCTTCATAATAAAAAAAAAAAAAAAAAAAAACCTCT
>NW_016901131.1:0-228 GCF_001698545.2 Rhinopithecus bieti | reverse complement strand
CCTCTATGCAAACACACTAGAAAATCTGGAAGAGACAGATAAATTCCTGAATACATATACCCTCCCAAGACTGAGCCAGGAAGAAACTGATTCCCTGAACAGACTAAAAAAAAAACCTGAAGCCTGAAAATGAAATAATAAAAAAAAGCCCAGCAAAAAAAAAAAAAAAAAAAAAGAAAGAAAAGAAAAGAAAGAAAAGGAAGGAAGGAAGGAAGGAAGGAAGGAAGG
>NW_016901130.1:0-1266 GCF_001698545.2 Rhinopithecus bieti | reverse complement strand
AGAACTGAAGGAGACAGAGATACAAAAAACCCTTCAAAAAACAAAAAATCAATGAATCCAGGAGCTGGGTTTTGAAAAGGTCAACAAAATAGATAGACTGCTAGCCAGACTAATAGAGAAGAACCAAATAGATGCAATAAAAAATGTTATAGGGGATATCACTGCTTATCCCACAGAAATACAAACTACCATCAGAGAATACTATAAACACCCCTACACAAATAAACTAGAAAATCTAGAAGAAATTGATAAATTCCTGAACACATACACCCTCTCAAGACTAAACCAGGAAAAGGTTGAATCCCTGAATAGACCAATAACAAGTTCTGAAATTGAGGCAGTAATTAATAGCCTACCAACCAAAAAAACTTCAGGACCAGATAGATTCACAGCCAAATTCTATCAGAGGTACAAAGAGGAGCTGGTACCATTTCTTCTGAAACTATTCCAATTAACAGAAAAGAGGAAATCCTCCCTAACTCATTTTATGAGGCCAGCATCATCCTGATCCAAAACCTGGCAGAGACACAAAAAAAGAAAATTTCAGGCCAATATCCCTGATGAACACCGATGTGAAAATTCTCAATAAAATACTGGCAACCTGAACAGCACATCAAAAGCTTACCCACCACGACCAAGTTGGCTTAATCCCTGGGGTGCAGGGCTGGTTCAACATAAGCAAAACCAATAAAGGTAATCCATCACATAAACAGAACCAATGACAAAAGCCACAGCATTATCTCAATAGATGCAGAAAAGGCCGTTGACAAAATTGAACACCCCTTCTGTCAATAAACTAGGTATTAACGGAACATATTTCAAAATAATAAGAGCTATTTATGACAAACCCACAGCCAATATCATACTGAATGGGCAAAACTGGAAGCATTCCCTTTGAAAACTGGCACAAGACAAGGATGCCCTGTCTCACCACTCCTATTCAACATAGTATTGGAAATTCTGGCCAGGACAATCAGGAAACAGAAAGAAATAAAGGGTATTCAAACAGGAAAAGAGGAAGTCAAATTGTCTCTGTTTGCAGATGACACAATGGTTTATTTAGAAAACCCCACTGACTCAGCCCAAAATCTCCTTAAGCTGCTGCTAAGCAACTTCAACAAAAGACTCAGTATACAAAATCAATGTGCAAAACTCACAAGCATTCCTATACACCAGTAACAGACAGCCAAATCATGAGTAACTCCCATTCACAATTGCTACAGAGAGAACAAAACACCTAGGAATCCGACTTACAAGGGATGTGAA
>NW_016901129.1:0-216 GCF_001698545.2 Rhinopithecus bieti | reverse complement strand
TACCTTTACCTATTATGTCTATATTTAATACCCATATCTATTATATCGATTATGTCTATATTTTATACCTATATCTATTATGTCTCTATCTGTTACATATATCTATTATATCTATTATGTCTATATTTTATCCCTCGATCAATTATGTCTATATATTATAACTCTATCCATTATATCTATTATGTCTATATTGTATACCTCTATCTATTATATCTC
>NW_016901128.1:0-333 GCF_001698545.2 Rhinopithecus bieti | reverse complement strand
AGAAAATTAATTCAAGATGGATTAAAGACCTAAATGTAAAACCAAAACCATAAAACCTTAAAAAAAACCTAGACAATACCATTCAGTACATAGACATAAGCAAAGACTTCATGACTAAAATACCAAAAGGAAATGCAACGAAAGCCAAAATTGACAAATGAGATCTAATTAAGCTAAAGAGCTTCTGCACAGAAAAAAACTATCATCAGAGTGAACAGGCAACCTACAGAACAAGAGAAACTTTTGCAATCTATCCATCTGACAAAGGTCTAATATCCAGAATTTACAAGGAACTTAAAATAATTTACAAGAAAAAAACATCAGAAAGTGGGC
>NW_016901127.1:0-909 GCF_001698545.2 Rhinopithecus bieti | reverse complement strand
CTGCATAATATTCCATGGTGTATATGTGCCACATATACTTTCAATTAAGTTTCATGTTATTGGAGATTATGAATGTAAAAAAAAATCTGAGATCTAAAAGAAGGCATCAGGATACAAAGAGATACATTAGAATTCATTCATCACCTATTATGTATTGATATTGTATTTAATAATTGATTAATATTTTAACAGAAGTATCCATAAAGAATAAAATTTGGAACAATGAGGATTAATAGCTTATCCTTCACTATTCCAGAAATGTCATTGTTGAATTTGCACTGGAAAATCCTTTACATATAAACATGTTTATCTATGTTTGTAAGTTAGTGAGTACATTTATTTTGCAATTTCTGGTTTTGAAGCAGAATCCAGTGCTTATAATCAGAAAATCATTGTGAAAAGAATGATTCACACGATGAGCTTTGCAGATATTTAGTCCTAGATCTAGCATGGCCTTGTCATGTGGTCGTAGAAAATTTATTATTCTCCTTGAGTCTCAATATCCTTCTCTTTGGAAATGTATAAAGTGATATCTATATCTCACATGTGTGATGATTTCCGGTATACATGAAAATGCCCAGAAAAGAGTCAACAAATAATAACTATGATCTCTCTATACTTTTAAAATCAAATAATAGAATATTTTCTCTAAGAGCTTACATACACATACATACAAATATATATTAATGTCATTAACCTTGGAATTAGTTAATAGTTTATGTTAACCCGCATAATTTTTAAATTTTTTTTTTTTTTTTTTTTTTTGAGATGGAGTTTCCCTCTTGTCACCCAGGCTGGAGTTCAGTGGTGTGAACTTGACTCACTGCAAACTCTGCCTCCAGGGTTCACGCCATTCTCTTGCCTCAGCTTCCTAAGTAGCTAGGACTACAGGCCCCACCACCATGCCTG
>NW_016901126.1:0-229 GCF_001698545.2 Rhinopithecus bieti | reverse complement strand
AAAATCAAAAATGGATTTTAAAAATTAATATCTCAGCCAGGCATGGTGGCTCACACCTGTAATCCCAGCACTTTGGGAGGCCAAAGTGGATGGATTGCCTGAGGTCAGGAGTTAGAGACCAGCTTGGCCAACATGGTGAAACCCCATCTCTACTAAAAATACAAAAATTAGCAGGGCGTGGTGGCAGGTGCCTCCAATCCCAGCTACTCAGGAGCCTGCGGCAGGAAAA
>NW_016901125.1:0-949 GCF_001698545.2 Rhinopithecus bieti | reverse complement strand
AATTTCCCAGTCTTGGATATGTCTTTATCAGCAGTGTGAAAATACACTAATAGACCATTCTAACTGGGGTGAGATGATACAGCATTTTGGTTTTGATTTGTATTTCCCTGATTATTATTGATATTTAGCTTTATATGTTATAGAACTGTTTGCCATTTATATGTATTTTTTGAGACATGGTTATTTAGGTCTTTTGCCCATTTTAAAATCAAAATATTTGTTTATTTGCTCTTGATTTGCCTGATTACTTTATATATTTTGATATTAACCCCTTGTCAGATACATAGTTTGCAAATATTTTCCCCATTCTATAGGTTTTTTATTTGTTCTGCTTGTTGTTTCCTTTGCTGTGAAGAATCTTTTTAATTTGATGAAATCTCATTTGTTTATTTTCCTTTTGTTGACTGTGCTTTTGAGGTCTTATTTTAAAATCCCTGCCCAGACCAATGTCAGGAAGCACTTTCTTTATATTTAGTTCTGATAATTTTCCACTCTTAGGTCTTACATGTAAGTCTTTAACCCATTTTCTGTTGCTTTGTGCATACTGTAATAGATTCTAGACTTTTCTTTTGCATGTGAATATCCAGTTTTCCCAGCACCATTTATTGAATAAACTGTCCCTTTCCTAGTGTGTATTCTTGGTACCTTTGTTGAAAATCAGCTGATTGTAGAAGTGTGAATTTGTTTTGTGGGTTTGCTGTTCTCTTCCATTGATCAATGCCTTTTTTTACGCCCACACCATGCTGTTTTGGTTATTATCGACATGTAGTATATTTTGAAATCACATAGTATGATACTTCTAGCTTTGTTCCTTTTGCTCAGTATTGCTTTAGCTATTTATGGTCTTTTGCTGTTCTATACAAAATTTAAGATTTTTTCCATTTCTGTGGAGAATGTTATTGGTATTTTGACAGAGATTACATGGAATCTGTAGATTGCTTTGGGTAGT
>NW_016901124.1:0-215 GCF_001698545.2 Rhinopithecus bieti | reverse complement strand
TTCTCCAGGAGAGGAGATTAACACTGAGAAGGCTGCACCAGTGTCCAGGAGGAAGTCAGTTTCCTGGCCTTGAATGGTTAAACGTACCCGGGGCTCAGTGAGGGTGATGACATGAGCTGGCGCTTGCCCCGGGCACCCTCAGTCATGTTGTTGGATCATCTGGTTGGGGACTTCTGGCCCAGAGAACCGTTGCACTCTAGGGCAATGCGCCTTCT
>NW_016901123.1:0-214 GCF_001698545.2 Rhinopithecus bieti | reverse complement strand
AAATGTTTCATTCGCTGATAGAAAGCATGTATATCCTGCAGTTTTAGGGGAGAATGTTCAGTAAACGTCTGTTAGTTCTAGCATCTATTTGTTCTAGAGCCCAGAACAAATGTCTATTTGTTCTAGAGTCCAGTTTACGTCCAGTGTTTCTATATGCCTTTTGCCTTGATGATCTGTCTAGGGCTGTCAATGGAGTGTTGAAATATCCCACTGC
>NW_016901122.1:0-215 GCF_001698545.2 Rhinopithecus bieti | reverse complement strand
GGTCAGGAGATCAAGACCATCCTGGCTAACACGGTGAAACCCCGTCTCTACTCAAAATACAAAAAATTAGCCGGGCGCGGTGGCGGGCACCTGTGGTCCCAGCTACTCAGGAGGCTGAGGCAGGAGAATGGCATGGGCCCGGGAGGCGGAGCTTGCAGTGAGCTGAGATTGTGCCACTGCACTCCAGCCTGGGCGACAGAGCAAGACTCCGTCTC
>NW_016901121.1:0-213 GCF_001698545.2 Rhinopithecus bieti | reverse complement strand
TTAGATTGATTTGGGGTTTGTTGTTGCTGTTGTTTGAGACAAGATCTTACTCTGTTGCCAAGGCTGGAGTGCAGTGGTTTGATCTCGGCTCACTGCATCCTCTGTCTCCTGGGTTCAAGCGATTCTTCCACTTCAGCCTCCCGAGTAGTTGGGGCCACAGGTGTGCACCATCACACCTGGCTAATTTTGTTTTTTGTAGAGATGGGTTTTCAT
>NW_016901120.1:0-906 GCF_001698545.2 Rhinopithecus bieti | reverse complement strand
GACCCAATAGACATCTACAGAACTCTCCATCCCAAATCAAGAGAACATACATTCTTCTCAGTACCACATTGCACTTATCCTAAAATTGGCCACACAATTGGAAGTAAAACACTCCTCAGCAAATGCAAAAGAACGGAAATAAAAGCAAGTCTCTCAGACCCAGTGCAATCAAATTAGAACTCAGGATTAAGAAACTCACTCAAAACCACACAACTACATGGAAACTAAACAACCTGCTCCTGAACGACTACTGGCTAAACAATGAAATTAAGGGAAAATAAATAAGTTATTTCAAACCAATGCGAACAAAGACACAACACACCAGAATCTCTGGGACATAGCTAAAGCAGTGTTTACAGGGAAATTTATAGCACTAAATGCCCATAGGAAAAGCATGAAAGATCTAAAATCAACACCCTAATATCACAATTAAAAGAACTAGAGAAGCAAGAGCAAACAAATTCAAAAGCTAGTAGAAGGCAAGAAATAACTAAGATCAGAGCAGAACTGAAGGAGATACACAAAAAACCCCTCAGAAAATCCATGAATCCAGGAGCTGATTTTTTAAAAGATCAACAAAATAGATAGACCACTAGCCAGAGTAATAAAGAAGAAAAGAGAGAAGAATCAAATAGACACAATAAACAATGATAAAGGGGATATCACCACTGATCCCACAGGAATACAAACTACCACCAAAGAATACTATAAACACCTCTACGTAAATGAACTAGAAAATCTAGAAGAAGTGGATAAATTCCTGGATAGATATACCCTCCTGAGACTAAACCAGGAAGAAGCCGAATCCCTGAGCAGACCAATAACAA
The DNA here is from genome assembly GCF_001698545.2 of Rhinopithecus bieti. Lineage (NCBI taxonomy): Eukaryota > Metazoa > Chordata > Mammalia > Primates > Cercopithecidae > Rhinopithecus > Rhinopithecus bieti. The sequence continues at coordinate 79 of NW_016901120.1, read as the reverse complement.
GTTCTAAAATTGAGGCAGTAATTAATAGCCTCCCACCCAAAAGAAGCCCAGAACCAGACGGATTCACAGCCGAATTCTA
>NW_016901119.1:0-900 GCF_001698545.2 Rhinopithecus bieti | reverse complement strand
TCCTTTTTATGGCTATATAGTATTCCATGGTATATATGTACCACATTTTCTTTGTCCAGTCTATCATTGATGAGCATTTGGATTGGTTCCACATCTTTGCTATTATAAATAGTGCTGCAATAAACATATGTGTGCATATGTCTTTATAGTAGAATGATTTATATTCTGGGTATATAACCAGTAATGGGATTGCTGGGTTAAGTGGTATTTCTGGTTTCAGATCCTTGAGGAATTGTCATACTGTCTTCCACAATGTTTGAACTAATTTACATTCCCACCAACAGTGTAAAAGCATTCCCATTTCTCCACAGCCTCACCAGCATCTATTGTTTCTTGACTTTTAATAATCACCATTCTGACTGACGTGAGATGATATTTCATTGTGGTTTTGATTTGCATTTCTCTAATGATCAGTGATGTTGAGGGTTTTTTTGTATGTTTGTTGGCCACATAAATGTGTTCTTTTAGAAGTGTCTGTTCATATCCTTTGCTCACTTTTGATGGGGCTTTTCTTTCTTGTGCATTTGTTTAGGTTCCTTTTAAATTCTGTATATTAGACCTTTTCAGATGGGTAGATTGCAAAATTTTCTCCCATTCTGTAAGTTGACTGTTCACTCTGATGATAGTTTCTTTTGCTGTGCAGAAGCACTTTAGTTTAATTAGATCCCATTTGTCAAATTTGGCTTCTGTTGCAATTGCTTTTGGCATTTTCATCATAAAGTCTTTGCTTATGCCTATGTCCTGAATGGTATTGTCTAGGTTTTCCTCTAGGGTTTTATGGTTTTAGGTTTTACGTTTAAGTCTTTAATGTATCTTGAGTGAATTTTGTATAAGGTGTAAGGAAGGGGTACAGTTTCAGCTTTCTGTATATAGCTAACCAGTTTTCCCAGCACCATTTAT
>NW_016901118.1:0-430 GCF_001698545.2 Rhinopithecus bieti | reverse complement strand
TTTTTGGACACCTTTCCAGCAGAGCCTCACTCTACCGATACCAGTTTACTGTGTTAGTCTGTTTTCATGCTGCTGATAAAGACATACTCAAGACTGGGTAATTTATTTAAAAAAAAAAAAAAAAAAAAAGGGTTTAATTCCACAGTTCCATGTGGCTGGTGAGGCCTCCCCATCATGGAGGAAGGTGAAAGGCATGTCTTACATGGTGGCAGGCAAGAGAGAATGAGAGCCAAGTTAAAGAGGTTTCCTCTTATAAAACCATCTGTTCTTGTGAGACTTATTCACCACTACAAGAACAATATGGGGAAACTGCCCCAAGATTCAGTTATTGCCGGTGAGGTCCTTCCACAACACATGGGAATTGTGAGAGCTACAATTCAAGATGAGATTTGGGTGGGGACACAGACAAACCTTATCAGGAATGACAGAA
>NW_016901117.1:0-430 GCF_001698545.2 Rhinopithecus bieti | reverse complement strand
CTATCTGCTTCTTGTGCTAACAGGGCCTTTTCTGCTAGGGCCCTTAGACCTGGGGCCGGCCTTTGGAAACTCTGCCTAGTTGTTTCAAGAGATAGGCCACTGGCATTGGCCAGGCCCCACAGTCTGGAGTATAGTGGCGCGATCTCGGCTCACTGCAAGCTCCGCCTCCCGGGTTGCCGCCATTCTCCTGCCTCAGCCTCCCAAGTAGCTGGGGCTACAGGCGCCCGCCACCACGCCTGGCTAGTTTTTTGGTATTTTTTTAGTAGAGACGGGGTTTCACTGTGTTAGCCAGGATGGTCTCGATCTCCTGACCTCGTGATCCACCCGTCTTGGCCTCCCAAAGTGCTGTGATTACAGGCTTGAGCCACCGCGCCCGGCCGGATCTCATTTAATAACAGTACAGAGGAGATTACAAAAGAACGACTAGCCT
>NW_016901116.1:0-782 GCF_001698545.2 Rhinopithecus bieti | reverse complement strand
TTTATTCGTGTCTTCATTTTGTTATTTACCTGGTAGTCATTCAGGACCAGGTTGTTCAGTTTGCATGTAGTTGTGCGGTTTTGAGTGAGTTTCATAATCCTGAGTTCTAGTTTGATTGCACTGTGGTCTGAGAAACTATTTGTTATCATTTCCGTTCTTTTGTATTTGCTGAGGAGTGTTTTACTTCCAAGTCTGTGGTCAATTTTAGAATAAGTGCGATGTGGTGCTGAGAAGAATGTATATTCTGTTGATCTGGGGTGGAGAGTTCTGTAGATGTCTATTAGGTCTGCTTGGTCCAGAGCTAAGTTAATGATTTGTTTTCTAAGACCACCAGAGCGGGCACAAAAGAACCAGCGAGTAGGCAAGTGTAGGAGCAAAACTGCAAGTTTATTTTGGTCACCTAAGGTGTGGGGAAGAGGTCTGTCGGCCTCCAGCAAAGAAGGCCGACAGAGTCCCCGGTGGGGCTCTCGGAGGGAGTTCCTGCAGTCCAGACATCCCGAGAGGAGTGGAGGACTGAGGAAGGCCGCGCTTGGCGTCCCTCCGGAGCGGCTTTTCTAGGAGTGGGAGGGCAATAGGCGGGGCACGGGCGTGTCAGGGGCGTTCCGCAGGTGCGACCAGGTAAATCTTGGTCTCTTCAGATTGACGTCACCTGGCGCATGCCCAGTTGGTCTGCACCTTCTCTGGCGCCTGGCTGCATTTTCGCGAGCGCGGGAAAAGTTGGTGAAGAAGAACCCGGAAGTGCACCATCTTGCCTCCGTTCGTCCAAACAGTTAAGTCCTGAA
>NW_016901115.1:0-266 GCF_001698545.2 Rhinopithecus bieti | reverse complement strand
CTAATCACTTCATTAAAACTGATTTTCTAAATTCATCACCACTCCCTGTATAAAATTAGATAAGTTTCTTTCTCTTTTCTTTTCTTTCTTTTTTTTTTTTTCTTTTTTTCTTTTTTCTTTTTTTTTTTCCTTCTTTCCCTCTTTCTTTTTTTTTTTTTTTTTTTTTTTTTTTTTTTTTTTTTTTTTTCTTATTTCTTCTGTATTTCTTTTTTCTCTCATCTGTCTTCCTCTTTTCCTTTTTTTTTTTTTTTTTTTTTTTTTTTTTT
>NW_016901114.1:0-439 GCF_001698545.2 Rhinopithecus bieti | reverse complement strand
AAACCAGGGATATCAGTAGATGATGGCTGTCATCATCATTATTGTAATTCTCTACCACATGTCTTGTCAGTGTTCGTAGTAGCCTTTTCCTGTGTTAGTTCTTGACTCAGATCTCTGCTAGGTGGCCTCTCCTAACGCTGCCGTTTGGGTAATGTCATCAATAAATCCCCGGTCTGAACAGACACTGAAGTGAGCTCGGCCTGTCTCGGGGCTGTCATTACTTCTGCAGCCTCTGATGAACCTCGCTTCTGGCCTGCTGAGGATAAGCCAACACCCCCCCCCCCCCCACCACCCTCTTTCTTTTGATGAGTCCTTTTCTCTGCACAGAACTTCTGGTGAAGGTGGTGGGAGTTGTTCTTGCAGAGCACATGGGATTCCAACGGCCTGGCAGTGGGCCAGGATCTTGTTGCCATGGTGACTGACACTGTTTTCACTGAAA
>NW_016901113.1:0-225 GCF_001698545.2 Rhinopithecus bieti | reverse complement strand
AAGAGTTTTATAGTTCTCTCTCTCACATATAGGTCTTTGGTCCATTTTGAGTTTATTCCCCCCCCCCCCCCCGTCTTATTAAGGTATAATTAACAAGTAAAATTATGTATAGTCACAGTGTATAACATGATGCTTTGAGATATATATATATAATATCTATGTTTATATAGAGAGAGATAATTACCACAATCAAGCTAATTAGCATATCCATCACCTCACATAGTT
>NW_016901112.1:0-215 GCF_001698545.2 Rhinopithecus bieti | reverse complement strand
CTGCTTACCAGCTTAAGGAGATTTTGAGGTGAGACAATGGGGTTTTCTAAATATGCAATCATGTTGTCTGCAAACAGAGATAATTTGATTTCCTCTCTTCCTATTGGAATGCCGTTTATTTTCTCTTGCCTGATTGCCCTGGCCAGAACTTCCAATACTACGTTGAATAGGAGTGGTGAGAGAGGGCATCCTTGTCCTTGTGCTGGTTTTCAAAC
>NW_016901111.1:0-228 GCF_001698545.2 Rhinopithecus bieti | reverse complement strand
TAAAAAAAAGCAGGAGTAACAATCCTAGTATCTGATAAAACAGACTTTAAACCAACAAAGATCAAAAGGGATAAAGAAGGGAATTACATAATGATAAAAGGATCAATGCAACAAGAAGAGCTAACTCTCTGAAATATATATGTGCCCAATATAGGAGCATTCAGGTTCATACAGCAAGTTCTTAGAGACCTACAAAGAGACTTAGACTCTCACAAAATAATAGTGGGA
>NW_016901110.1:0-228 GCF_001698545.2 Rhinopithecus bieti | reverse complement strand
ACACACACACACACATATACACACATACACACATATACACACACACATATACACACATACACACATATACACACATACACACACACATATACACACATATACACACATACATATATAGACACACACACACACATACACACATACACATATACACACATACACATATACACACATATACACACATACACACATATACACACACACATACACACATACACACATATACAC
>NW_016901109.1:0-268 GCF_001698545.2 Rhinopithecus bieti | reverse complement strand
GTGGCTCACGCCTGTAATCCCAGCACTTTGGGAGGCCAAGGTGGGTGGATCACGAGGTCAGGATATCAAGACCATCCTGGCTAACATGGTGAAACCCCGTCTCTACTAAAATACAAAAATTAGCGGGGCATGGTGGCAGGCGCCTGTAGTCCCAGCTACTTGGGAGGCTGAGGCAGGAGAATGACATGAACCCGGGAGGCGGAGCTTGCAGTGAGCCGAGATCCCACCACTGCACTCCAGCCTGGCCAATAGAGTGAGACTCCGTCTC
>NW_016901108.1:0-1899 GCF_001698545.2 Rhinopithecus bieti | reverse complement strand
ATTTATTTATTTTGCCACTTATTAATGACAAGGATATCCTTTTCTCTATTGTCCAATGTCATGCTTCTCATTTCCATCTGAAGTTGCAGCAGAATGGCTTTACCATCCATATTTTAACCAACATTCTATTCATGTTACTTAGGTATACTCTAAAACGATAAGCTTTCTCTATAGTTCTACCCTTTTCTTTCTGAGTCCTGACAAGATTCACCTTTAAAATTTTGTTCATGGCTGTATAGGGTTTGTCTAGCATACACCTGAAAACATTTACACCCTCTACCCATTACCCATTACCAAAGCTGCTTCTGTATTTTAGCAATTTATTATGGAAGGAGCCCCACTTTTGGATCAATATCTGTCTTAAATAATGACAATTTTAATAGTTCAATAATAAGTAATACGTTTTGAATTGGGCAGTTAAGAAATACTAGAAATAAAAAAGCATGTTGAAGTATTTGCTGTGGTAAAGAATCAGGTTTGGCTTTATTATGACTTTAAGACCGGACATAGAACCAATGAGTAGAAAAGTCATATGCTGGGATAGAGTGGAGGAAAGGAAAATGAGTTGAATTTTGAATATATAGGCTTTAGGTACCTAATGCAACATTTACTGGATCTTCCTAGGGAGACTAGTTAGTGATTACTAAAAGGGAGTTTTCAGAAAACTACAGAAAACATGAATAGATGGTGTAAGGAAGTCAAGGAAAGAAGAAATGACCAGTAATGTAAAACATGTTAATTAGGGTGTTAATGCTATTTCTACAATAATGAATAAGTGTAGAAATGTATTAATACTTTTAAATATTTCAAATCTCATTGACATTTAGATAGAATGCATTTAGTTAGAAATGGAATGGTTCACGTTTTGAATAGCAAGTTTCCATTTTAGGTTATTTATAAGTGATATGAAAAGTAATCACTATATTTGACAGTCTATGGTTACTTGTATGGGATGAATATCAATAGAGTGGAAGAGCCAGAAATAAAATTGTGGCAGGTTTTGTGAATAAGATATGAAGAGACAGAAACAAGAAATATACATATACACTATTCTTTCAGTGAGATTGATTGTGAGTTATAAAATGAATAAATTTGGTTTCTCTAGTAAGAGTTTATGAAGAAGATATTACAAGGAAGGACATTGGTATAAAACAGTGCTACAGAGATTGATAGGTTGCATAAAGAGAAGGGAGCTGATTATATTATGCTTGTGAATCTATGTCTGAAGATCCTCTTAGTGAGATTTGTCTCAGAACATACATTAACAATGAAAGTAGAAACAGAAGTTTAAAATCCACCAGAAATTCTCAGGCTGAGGCTTCAGACTCCCCTTTCTTTGATTTCCAGTGAACTTGAGATGAAAAGTAGAACAGATCTAAGCAGCTTTAAAGTGATGACTGGGGATTTATTTTAAAACAGTTGAGTATTAAATTTAAATAGCTCATTTAGGTGTTGATGCCTACTGGAAATTTTCAAGATAACTATCCAACTTTGTAACTTAATTACATAAATAATGATAATTATTTGATTTCCTTCATTATATTCTTAATTGTAGAAATACTATTGACATTTTATCTATTTCAAATACCTTTGACTTTTAGTTAGAATGCATTTAGTTAGAAATGGAATGGTTAATGTTTTGAGTAGCAGGTCTCCAGTTTTAGGTTATTTATAGATAATATGGAAAATTTTAATTGTACACTAAGCTTTAAATTTTGTTTAGATATTCTTATTAACCGTGTAAAAGCAAATAATGACCTAGTCTATTTTATGTAAATACTATATTTCTTGTGATTAGTTTTAAAAGAAAAGAACACAATGAAAATTTTGCAAGATGGAGTAACAATTTCAGAGACTTGAAACAGACCTCCAATCTACTTCTTTACTTTGTATGTAATG
>NW_016901107.1:0-272 GCF_001698545.2 Rhinopithecus bieti | reverse complement strand
ATTGGCCGGGCGCGGTGGCTCAAGCCTGTAATCCCAGCACTTTGGGAGGCCGAGACGGGTGGATCACGAGGTCAGGAGATCGAGACCATCCTGGTCTACACGGTGAAACCCCGTTGCTACTAAAAAATAGAAAAAACTAGCCGGGCGACGAGGCGGGCGCCTGTAGTCCCAGCTACTCGGGAGGCTGAGGCAGGAGAATGGCGTAAACCCGGGAGGCGGAGCTTGCAGTGTTCCGAGATCGCGCCACTGCACTCCAGCCTGGGCGACAGAGC
>NW_016901106.1:0-602 GCF_001698545.2 Rhinopithecus bieti | reverse complement strand
GCAGAGAAGGGGTAGAGACAGGGAGAGAAGGGGTCAGGGTTCTTGCCCCTCCCCAGAAGAGCAGGACTTGCTGCTAAGGGTGAAGGACCAAAGCAGGCGTCCCTGCGTGGTCAGACACCTCTGAAACGTGGGTGAGTAATCAGAGAGGCGTCCCCACAATGATTAAACACCAAGGGAAGGCTGCCTTCCCCAGTCCGTGACTGGCGCCGGAGTTTTGGGTCCACGAATAAAATGTGTCTCCTCTGTCTCTACCAGAAAATGAAAGGAATTGAAATTAAGAGAAGGGAGAGATTGAAGGGTGGCGCCAAGATTAAAAGGAGAAAGAGGTTGAGGGATAGTGAGAGAGGTTGGAGAAGAGAATAAAAGAGGGGCCGCTTACCTGATTTAAAATTGGTGAGATGTTCCTTGGGCTGATTGGTCTGAGGATCCGAGGTCGTAGGTGGATCTTTCTCACGGAGCAAAGAGCAGGACAGGGGATTGATCTCCCAAGGGAGATCCCCTGTTCCAAGTCACGGCACCAAAATGTCATGCGCGTCCATGTGAAGAGACTGCCAAACAGGCTTTGTGTGAGCAATAAAGCTTTTAATCACCTGGGTGCAGGT
>NW_016901105.1:0-1248 GCF_001698545.2 Rhinopithecus bieti | reverse complement strand
CATCTATGTATGTCAGATTCTCTATAAATAAATCCCTTTCCCAAATACCAGGTCTGAGTACCAGAACTATTCTGATTCTCATACAAACTTCAGCATCTGTCTGAAGATGGTATATCTGTCCTAAGTACTGGAATAAAGGAAGGCATCAGAAATCAATGAATGGCCATTAAATCCTAAAGATTGAACAAGTAGGATGGAACTCAGTAGCTGTGTGCTTGGTCATTTTCCAACTTGCTTTTAGAAACATTTCTTACTCAAATATAGCATCATCATTCCTGTAACAAGAACAACGCCATATCCTGAAGTTATCCTGAAAGTCAAATGCAAAATTGGGTTATGAACTTGGCCCAGTCTTTTATTAGCCATGTGATATTTACAAGTCACTTGACCTCTCTAGGACTCAGTTTCTTTATGCGTAAAATAATTTTTTAAATACTGAATATAATTATCAAGAGGGATTAAATAACAGCTGATGTGCAAAATTGAAGATATTGACTTTCTCCAATGTAGTTCCAGGAAAACAGGCATTTTGTCTATTGTGCTTATCGTCGTATCCCAAGTGTCCAGTAGAATACCTGGCACAAAGTAGGTATTGAATAAATATTTCTTGAATAAATGAATTCAACCTTATTAGATCTGATTTTAAATCATTGAATTTGCATATTAAATAAAAGCACAAAGAAGACATTTGGAAAACATATGTATGAGTAAATGTGGGACTGAAATACTTCATGAGGCCATGGGATCACAGCAATGCTAGCTGTTTTGAATGAGAAAATCACATCAAATGGAGTAGAAAATCTTGAAATGTAAATGAGTGGAACTCTCTTATGCATTTTATTCATTTTGATACCTTTTATAGTTTTTAATTTTGTGGATACATAATAGGTTTATATATATATATTTGTTTCAATATTGAAATGAGCTTGTGAAAAGAAACTCAAGTTAAAACAAAATAAATTTTTACCAGGAGATAGGATTTTTGAGCAATTACTTTAAATTTATTCGTACCTGTATTTCTGAACATTCTATTTGAAGTATCAATTACTTTCCTAAGCAAATATAGTGATTTTTCTTACCCCTCGACTATCCCAACTGTGGCTACTGTTAAACAGACTTAATGTAGGCACTTAGCTACTAGGGATTTTTTTTTCATAAATAAATATGAAATCAATCTGTTTTTTACTTATCTGTGTACCAGACTGGAGATAATTAACATCATTTTACAACACTCTTTTACTTTTTATA
>NW_016901104.1:0-1250 GCF_001698545.2 Rhinopithecus bieti | reverse complement strand
CAAGACAGGCCAACATTCAAACTCAGGAAATACAGAGAATACCACAAAGATACTCCTTGGGAAGAGCAACCCCAAACATATAATCATCAGATTCACCAAAATTGAAATGAAGGAAAAAATGTTAAGGGCAGCCAGAGAGAAAGGTCAGGTTACCTAGAAAGGGAAGTTCATCAGACTAACAGCAGATCACGCTGCAGAAACCCTACAAGCTAGAAGAGAGTGGGGCCAATATTCAACACTCTTAAAGAAAAGAATTTTGCACCCAGAATTTCATATCCAGCCAAATTAAGCTTCATAACCAAAGGAGAAATAAAATCCTTTATAGATAAGCAAATGCTGAGAGATTTTGTCACCACCAGGCCTGCCTTACAAGAGCTCCTGAAGGAAGCACTAAATATGGAAAGGAAAAGCTAGTACCAGCCACTGCAAAACATACCAAATTGTAAAGACCATCAACACTATGAAGAAACTGCACCAACTTATGGGCAAAATAACTAGCTAGCATCATAATGACAGGATCAAATTCACACAGTAACAATATTAACCTTAAATGTAAATGGGTTAAACGCTCCAATTAAAAGACACAGACTCACAAATTGGAGAGTCAAGACCCACTGGCGTGCTGTATTCAGAAGACTCATCTCACATGCAAAGACACAGGTAGGCTCAAAATAAAGGGATGAAGGAATATTTACCAAGCAAATGGAAACCAAAAAAAAACAGCAGAGGTTGCAATCCTAGTCTCCAATAAAACAGACTTTAAACCAACAAAGATCAAAAAAGACAAAGAAAGGCATTACATAATGGTAAAGGGATCAACGCAACAAGAACAGCTAACTATCCTAAATACATATGCGCCCAATACAAGAGCACTCAGATGCATAAAGCGAGTTCTTAGAGACCTACAAAGAGACTTAGACTCCCACACAATAATATTGGGAGACTTTAACACCCCACTGTCAATATCAGACAGATCAACGAGACAGAAAATTAACAAGGATATTCAGGACTTGAACTCAGCTCTAGACCAAGCAGACGTAATAGACATCTACAGAACTCTCCACCCCAAAGCAACAAAACATACATTCTTTTCAGCATCACATCGCACTTATTCTAAATTGACCACATAACTGGAAGTAAAACACTCCTCAGCAAATGCAAAAGAACGGAAATCCTAACAGTCTCTCAGACCACACTGCAATCAAATTAGAACTCAGGATTTTAAAACTCACTCAAAACTGCACAACTAC
>NW_016901103.1:0-269 GCF_001698545.2 Rhinopithecus bieti | reverse complement strand
GTATTAGCCCTGTATTAAGCCCCTCCCCTACCGCTGTTCACCTGGTGGCCTGGGCCCTGTGGTAAATTTTGTTGCTGCTCCTAAATAATCACTGTCCTCCCTGTGGGAGGATCCCACGTCTCTGCTCACTGCCCTGCAACTTGCCATGCATCCTGTGGGAAGAGTTTGCAGTCCTTCCCCTTGACACTGGGCTTGGCCTTTGCTTTAGCCAAAGGCATATGAGTGGACGTGATGTAGGCAGAAGCTTTTCTTTTCTCTCTCCTTCCTTT
>NW_016901102.1:0-1178 GCF_001698545.2 Rhinopithecus bieti | reverse complement strand
TTCTGTGAGCACTATACAATTTTCTGAGATTATTTTAGAGTCTAGCCCTCCATGTGATTTTTTTCTCTGCCCAGTAGTTCTCAGGTTGTACTAAGTGGTGTTGAAACTGTACTGCAATGCTCTGATACTATACAAATCAGCTATTGGTAGATTTTCCCTTATAGATGGAATTTTCTTAATTTTAAGCTTAAAAAATAATTTTCTTAAGCTTTGAACACTAATTAGTATTTTATAGCAGAAGCTGGCATAATATGACATGTTTTATAGTGCTAACCTATGTTTAGTCATTTTATATTTAATACATTAATGTTTTATAATGTCAGACTAATTGAATTTGAAAACTGGTCTTCCTAGTTATGTGACTTTAGAAAAGTTACACAACTTCTCTGTGCTTCATTTTCTCATTTGTAAAATGAAAATTAATAATAATACCAAATTCAGAAAGTTGCTATGAGAATAAAATTAGTTAATAAATGGAAAACAATTAAATAATGCCCTTCACAGAGCACATGTTAGCTGCTATTAGAAGTATCCACGTTAACATTATTTTATTATTAGAAGGGCATAATGATTTCTAGGGCTTTGTCACTGAAATAATTCTAAAATTCTGTCACATGCTGGACCAATCATGTATACTCTCCCTGGCTGGAGAGGAGAAAATAAAACCTCTGCAGTATTAGTTTTCTTTCCACCTTATAAATTACTCGTGGATTTCCCATATTGTATTTATAACATGTTCTGCTTTATAGGCTGGAGAAATGAATTAAACTTAAGCTATTCTTCTACACACTCACAGTTTTATATTTTATTATGTTATTAAGAGCATAATCTAGTCTTGAAAGTAGCATTTTCTCCCATTTTCCACCCTCAAAATTTTGGGGTTCCATGGTTAATATAAGAGACATTTTGCCAGGTGCGGTGGCTCACGCCTGTAATCCGATCACTTTGGGAGGCCAAGGCAGGTGGACCACGAGGTCAGGAGATCAAGACCATCCTGGCTAAAACGGTGAAACCCCATCTCTACTAAAATACAAAAAATTAGCCGGGTGTGGTGGTAGGCGCCTGTAGTCCCAGCTACTCGGGAGGCTGAGGCAGGAGAATGGTGTGAACCTGGGGGGCGGGGCTTGCAGTGAGCCAAGATCGCCACTGCACTCCAGCCTGAGCGACACAGCAAAACT
>NW_016901100.1:0-269 GCF_001698545.2 Rhinopithecus bieti | reverse complement strand
CAAAACAGCATGGCACTAGTACAAAATAGGCACCTAAACCAATGGAATAGAATAGAGAACCCCAAAATAAAGCCACACACCTACAACCATCTTATTGTTAATAAAGTCAACAAAATAAGTAATGAAGAAAGGACTCCCTATTTAATATATTGTGCTGGGATAACTGGCTGGTCATATGTAGAAGATTAAAACTGGACACATACATCTCACCATGTACAAAATTAACTTAAGATGGATTAAAGATTTAAATGTGAGACCTCAAACTATAA
>NW_016901099.1:0-209 GCF_001698545.2 Rhinopithecus bieti | reverse complement strand
TTGGCTCACTGCAAGCTCCGCCTCCTGGGTTCAAGCGATTCTCCTGCCTCAGCCTCCTGAGTACCTGGGACTACAGGCGCCCTCCACCACGTCCAGCTAATTGTCTTGTATTTTAGTAAAGACGGGGTTTCACCATGTTGGCCAGGATGGTCTCAATCTCTTGACCTCATGATCTGCCCCTCGGCCTCCCAAAGTGCTGGGATTACAGG
>NW_016901098.1:0-271 GCF_001698545.2 Rhinopithecus bieti | reverse complement strand
CTTTGAGAAGGGATATTCTGCAGCGCTTTGAGAATCATTGTGAGAAAGGAAAAGTCTTCAGATACAAGCTGGAGAGAAGCTATCAGAGGCCTGCTTTGTGACGTGTGCATTCCACTCACAGAAATTTACCTTTCTTCTCCTAGAGGATTCCGGAATCCCTTTTGCTGAAAAGGCTACCAAGAGACATTTGGAGTATAGGGACGGCTATGGTGAAAAGGAAATATCCTCAGTCAAAACTGGAAAGAAGATTTCTGTGAAACTGCTTCGTGTT
>NW_016901097.1:0-272 GCF_001698545.2 Rhinopithecus bieti | reverse complement strand
CCAGGCCCCCCCCCCCATTTACAGCTTTTTTTTTTTTTTTTTTTTTTTTTTCAGTAGAGGCAGGCTCTTGCTACGTTGCCCAGGCTGGTCTTGAACTGCTAGACTTAAGCGATCCTCCTCCCTTAGCCACCCAAAGTGCTATGATTACAGGCATAAGCCACCGTGCCAGGGCCATGCATAAGTTTTTTTGGAGGAAGGCCACAGAGGTAAAGTACCACTCTCATCACATATCAAGGGTACATACTATCAACCTGCTTCATCATGCTTATGCT
>NW_016901096.1:0-272 GCF_001698545.2 Rhinopithecus bieti | reverse complement strand
TGGTGTCTCACACCTGTAATCCCAGCACTTTGGGAGGCCACAGCAGGCAGATTGCTTGAGCTCAGGAGTTTGAGACCAGCCTGGGCAACATGGCAAAACCTCTGCTCTACAAAAAATACCAAAAAATTAGCCAGGCATGGTGGCACATGCCTGTGGTCCCAGCTACTCAGGAGGCTGAGGTGGGAGGATTGCTTGAGCCCAGGAGGTCAAGGTGGCAGTAAACTATGATCGCTCCACTGCACTCCAGCCTGGGCAGCAGAGCGAGACCCTCT
>NW_016901095.1:0-271 GCF_001698545.2 Rhinopithecus bieti | reverse complement strand
CAGGATGTGCTTTGTTAAACAAGTGCCCGAAGGCAGTATGCTTGTGAAAAGTCATCACCATTCTCTTAAATCTCAAGTACCCGGGGACACATACACTGTCAAAGGTCACAGGGACCTCTGCCTAGGAAAGCTAGGTATTGTCCAAGGTTTCTCCCCATGTGATAGTCTGAAATACGGCCTCCTGGGAAGGGAAAGACTGGATCGTCTCCCAGCCTGACACCCGTGAAGGGTCTGTGCTGAGGCGGACCAGTATAAGAGGAAAGAAGTCCTC
>NW_016901094.1:0-207 GCF_001698545.2 Rhinopithecus bieti | reverse complement strand
ATGGTGATGGTGATGATGTGATGGTGATGGTGATGATGGTGGTGGTGATGATGATGGTGGTGGTGGTGATGATGGTGGTGGTGATGATGATGTGATGGTGATGATGGTGATGGTGATGATGGTGATGGTGATGGTGGTGGTGATGATGGTGGTGGTGATGATGATGGTGGTGGTGGTGATGATGGTGGTGGTGATGATGATGTGATG
>NW_016901093.1:0-272 GCF_001698545.2 Rhinopithecus bieti | reverse complement strand
TTTGAGATTAATGAAAAAAAAAATTACAACATACCAAAACATGGGGTGCAGGTAAAGCTGTGCTTAGAGGAAAATTTGTAGCTATAAGCACTGATATTTTAAACAAAGAATGCAAATCTCAAGTCAATAACCTAACTTAATACTTTATACAACTAATAACATAATATGTACATATCATAGATGCACATATGTATGTGTGTGTATGACATGTACATATACTCTCTAACTTTCTGTCTTTGCCCTTCTTTCCCATCTCTCTCTCTTTCTCTGCC
>NW_016901092.1:0-240 GCF_001698545.2 Rhinopithecus bieti | reverse complement strand
TACTCCTAGTCCTCTCTTCTCACAAATCTCTGGCCTCCACTCTTAGCCTCTGTCCTAGACGCCATGGGAGATTTCCTGAGAGAGGATTATCACTGCTGCCAGAACCCAAGAAGATGGATGTTTTGGGGAAAGAAGGAAAGAAAGAAAGAAAGAAAGAAAGAAAGAAAGAAAGAAAGAAAGAAAGAAGGAAAGGAAGGAAGGAAGGAAGGAAGGAAGGAAGGAAGGAAGGAGAGAAAGAAA
>NW_016901091.1:0-269 GCF_001698545.2 Rhinopithecus bieti | reverse complement strand
CGTGACTCCTGTGAAGGGTACAATCCGTTCAGCTCTGAAAAGCTGCACCCCACTCCCCAAGGAGCCACTTGGCAGAACGTGAACCTTTCTGTCCTCAACCCAGGAAAAAAAAAGTACAAAAGAACAAGTCTAGGAACAAATAAGGGAACAAGTCTTGGATTCTACCCAAAAAAGTTAAAAAAAAAAAAAAAAAAAAAAAAAAGCACAACTAGAAAAAAAAAATCTAGGAAAAAAAAAAGGAAAAGTCTTTGATTTTACCCAAAAAAATT
>NW_016901090.1:0-272 GCF_001698545.2 Rhinopithecus bieti | reverse complement strand
CTATAGTTAGTTATAAATTCACAGGTAAATTATCAAAGGTATATATGACATGTCGATAAAGCACCGTTGAGAGGAGAAATAATTTTGCTGAAAAGATGATTTTGGAAAATGGAAAGAGTATCACTTCTGCTTGGAATAGAATATTTAACAAAGTTAAACAAAATTACCAAGACATGCAAATGATATTTCATATTGCAATGCTTGATCATTCAGACTTTCTATTAATAACTTGGCAATTAGGATTGAAAGTGTGTCCTTTAAAGTTTTACATA
>NW_016901089.1:0-271 GCF_001698545.2 Rhinopithecus bieti | reverse complement strand
CGCACGGTGGCTCATGCCTGTAATCCCAGCACTTTGGGAGGCCAAGGGTGGCGATCACCTAGGGTCAGGAGTTCAAGACTAGCTTGGCCAACATGGTGAAACCCCATCTCTACTGAAAATACAAAATTAGCTGGGCATGGTGGTATACGCCTGTAATCTCAGCTACTCAGGAGGCTGAGGCAGGAGAATCACTTGAACCCTGAAGGCAGAGGTTGCAGTGAGCCAAAGGGGCCCCCCCCCCCCCCCCCCCGGGCAAAAAAGACCCCCCTCC
>NW_016901088.1:0-600 GCF_001698545.2 Rhinopithecus bieti | reverse complement strand
TGTGTGTGTGAGGGCGCTCTGTTGTGTGTGTGAGGGCGCTCTGTTGTGTGTGTGTGTGGACGCTCTGTTGTGTGTGTGTGTGAGGACGCTCTGTTGTGTGTGTGTGAGGGTGCTCTGTTGTGTGTGTGAGGGTGCTCTGTAGTGTGTGTGTGAGGGCGCTCTGTTGTGTGTGTGTGAGGGTGCTCTGTTGTGTGAGGGCGCTCTGTTGTGTGTGTGTGAGGGCGCTCTGTGTGTGTGTGAGGGCGCTCTGTTGTGTGTGTGAGGGCGCTCTGTTGTGTGTGAGGGCGCTCTGTTGTGTGTGTCAGGGCGCTCTGTGTGTGAGGGCGCTCTGTTGTGTGTGTGTGAGGGCGCTCTGTTTGTGTGAGGGCGCTCTGTTGTGTGTGTGTGAGGGCGCTCTGTGTGTGAGGGCGCTCTGTTGTGTGTGTGTGAGGGCGCTCTGTTGTGTGTGTGTGAGGGCGCTCTGTAGTGTGTGTGTGAGGGCGCTCTGTGTGTGAGGGCGCTCTGTTGTGTGTGTGAGGGCGCTCTGTTGTGTGTGTGAGGGCGCTCTTTGTGTGTGTGAGGGCGCTTTGTTGTGTGTGTGAGGGTGCTCTGTTGTGTGTG
>NW_016901087.1:0-1443 GCF_001698545.2 Rhinopithecus bieti | reverse complement strand
AAATAGAGCACATAAGATGATACAGGAAAATTACGAAAGAAGCTGACCATAGAGGAGTTCCCTTTTCCCTTCTGGAGAGAGGCTCCAGGAGTACGTAGCAACTCTTCATGACCCGTGGACATTTGACTGGTTTTCCACTAGAAGGAATATCACATCCTATGCCATAAAAAAGGGAGAAAGTGACAGGAACTTCTATCTGCCTGCTAGAAAAAATAAATAAGCTTTACTGAAGCACTGACAACCAAAAGGATAAACACTTATTTGAGTTGTTTTCCTGTTTGCGACTCTCCTAGAAAACCTCTCCTCTCAATCTCTATGCCCCACCTTGAAGGAGAAACCCATTCACTAGAAACCCATTAGAACAAATAATGTTTACTCAATGTCTTTAAAATTTCTTTCAGTTTCCCATTCTCTAAATCATTGGAAACAGTAGATTCTACAAATATAAATTAAGTCTAGCATAAACATAAGTAAAACATCAACAAAATCTACTACATGAAAACTATAATTCGATCTCAGTGACAAAATTTTTTTTCGTAAGATTTTATCCTGTGCCATGTTGGGACAACTAGAAATTGGCTCTTCAGATTACGTTCTTCTGGACCAGTAATGAATCCTGGTATACACAGCAAGTATATCACAAGAGTGACTGTGCTGACCAGGACACTACAAATTCATTACTGGATTCCTCATACTTGTATTCTGGAGATTATACCATAGGCAAGGGCATGAAAGTCTGAAGTCTAATCTCTTTCCTTATCTTTGGAATAATGCCAAATTCCACTACATTAACACATCAAATAGGCCAGATGTGAATAAAACCACTTCATCACTAGTCTATTTCTAAACAATTTATTAATAACAAGCTGTACAATACTGAAAACGACATGAGTTTCATACATTTAAGGTTTTCCACAGCTACGCTTCTAGTACCAGATAAAACTCATTAAATCAAGTACTCCTAAAACTAGGCCATAATAGAATTTCTAAATTGATTAATTATAGAAACTATATGTTAAAAGAAATTTAAGGCTCTTCTCTGTCCTCCACAACCTCATCATGTTTCAATAGTTCAGAATCAAAAAATTTCACTCCACCCCAACAAAGAAGTCTCCTGAAATTCTCAAGAGGTTTACTGGAGGAATAGAAATAAATCTAGATTGAGGACCCTCAACCTTTTCCCTTTTGCTTCTTGACAGATAATTCTCTGGACTCGTCTAGCCATGAGATCTAGGTCTTTATGATTTCTGAGAGCTATGATTCTAGAACTGGACAAAACTCATTAATATCAAGTACTCCCAAATCTACACCATAATAGAATTCTTAAATTAATTATAGAAGCTATGTGTTAAAATAAATGTTATGTATGAATTATGTCTTATGTATGAACTTGAGAGTAAAGATAGAATATGCTCCTCAGGCTACTTTGGTTATAGCAGCCCC
>NW_016901086.1:0-211 GCF_001698545.2 Rhinopithecus bieti | reverse complement strand
CTCCTCCTCAACCTTCTCCTCCTCAACCTTCTCCTCCTCTGCTTTCTCCCCCTCCCCCTCCTCCCCTCCTCTCCTCCTCCACCTGCCCCTACCCTTCTCCTCCCCCCGCCCCTACCCCCCTCCCCCCCTTCCTCTCCTCCCCCTTCTCCTCCTCACCCGCTTCTCTTCCCCCTTCCCCCATCCTTTCCTTAAACATGTGCTGCCATCTACT
>NW_016901085.1:0-602 GCF_001698545.2 Rhinopithecus bieti | reverse complement strand
TTTCTGAGCTATTTCCAAAGCGAGGGGGTGTGGAGGTGCTTGCCATGTACTCCCATCGTCAGACCTTCTGAGATTAGTTTCGTGTTCCATGTGACAGAATGGAATTAGGAAGGCACCAGGCGGCAGTGAGTCAGCCAGCAGGCGGGGAAATTACTGCCAAGAGGCCTCACTTGGAAGAAAAGCTGTTCTTTTGGCAGCGCCAAAGCTGGTTTTCCTTTTTTTTTTTTTGAGACAGAGTTTCGCTTTTGTTGCCCAGGCCACAGTGCAATGGCGCCATCTCGGCTCACCGCAACCTCCACCTCCCGGGTTCAAGCGATTCTCCTATCTCAGCCTCCCGAGTAGCTGGGATTACAGGTGTATGCCACCACGCCCAGCTAATTATTATTTTATTATTTTATTTTTTTATTTTCTGAGACAGAGTCTCCCTCTGTCACCCAGGCTGGAGTGCAGTGGCACGATCTCAGGTGACTACAAGCTCTGCCTCCCGGGTTCACTCCATTCTCCTGTCTCAGCCTCCTAAGTAGCTGGGACTACAGGTGCCTGCCACCTCGCCTGGCTAATTTGTTGTATTTTAGTAGAGACGGGGTTTCACTGAGTTAGCC
>NW_016901084.1:0-604 GCF_001698545.2 Rhinopithecus bieti | reverse complement strand
TCTCATAGTCCAGTGAGATGAGGGCAAACAGGTGGCCGTTGTCCGCCTTGATGGAGACTAGGGAGGCGAGGGGCAGGTGCGGGTCCTGGGGCGGCAGCAGCGAGTAGGTGACCTGGGCATTGGTGCCTGAGTCTCTGTCTGTGGCG
The DNA here is from genome assembly GCF_001698545.2 of Rhinopithecus bieti. Taxonomy (NCBI): domain Eukaryota; kingdom Metazoa; phylum Chordata; class Mammalia; order Primates; family Cercopithecidae; genus Rhinopithecus; species Rhinopithecus bieti. Next base: position 458 of record NW_016901084.1, on the reverse strand, counting down.
CTGACGCTGCCGATGTGCAGGGCGGGGCTGTTGTTTTCGCGGACGAACATGGTGTAGGAGGTTTGGGTGAAGGCGGGGCGTTGTCATTGAGGTCTGAGACCAGCACGGTCATATTGAGGTGTGTTGTCAGCCTGGGTGTCCCTAAGTCAGTGACTGTGATAGTGACGTTGTACTCAGCTCTGCTTTCTCTGTCTAGTGGTTTCTCTGTTAGTAGAGTACAAAAGTTCCCCACAGAAGATTTCAGGAGGAAGGGTAGATCCTCCTGAATGGAGCAATTTATTTCCCCATTTTCTCCTGAATCAAGATCTGAAACACTGAAAAGTGCAACCACAGTTTCAGGCGCGTTCTCAGGTATTGGGCTGATAAATGCGGACATGGTAACTTCTGGGGCATGGTCATTCACATCCATCACTTGAATCAGAATGGTGCATTTTCCAGAGAAGCCTCCAGCATCTCTC
>NW_016901083.1:0-210 GCF_001698545.2 Rhinopithecus bieti | reverse complement strand
ATTAAAATTTTTTTTTTTTTTTTTTTTTTTTTTTTTTTTTTTTTTTGAGATGGAGTCTTGCTCTATCACCAGGAGGAGTGCAGTGGCACAATCTTGGCTCACTGCAATCTCTGCCTCCTGGGTTCAAGTGATTCTCCTGCCTCAGCCTCCCCAGTAGCTGGGACTGCGGGTGCACGCCACCACACCTAGCTAATGTTTGTATTTTAGTAG
>NW_016901082.1:0-211 GCF_001698545.2 Rhinopithecus bieti | reverse complement strand
ATCTTTGTGTTTTTTTTTTTTTTTTTTTTCTGAGACAGAGTTTCACTCTCGTTGCCCAGGCTGGAGTGCAATGGCGCAATCTCAGCTCACTGCAACCTCTGCCTCCCGGTGCGATTCTCCTGCCTCAGCCTCCCCAGTAGCTGGGATTACAGGAGTGCATCACCACACTCGGCTAATTTTTTTGTAGTTTTAGTAGAGACAGGGTTTCTCC
>NW_016901081.1:0-1443 GCF_001698545.2 Rhinopithecus bieti | reverse complement strand
TAATATGGTTGAATACCTGGGGAAATATTTCAATAGGATTTAACATTTTTAATCTTGTATTCAGGTTGATACTGAATACACATCTATTGTTTTCAAATAATAATTTATTTCAAGAAAACATATGAAATTACTGATAATACTATGATTAATGATGTTTCTGCAACTGTGTGCATTTGATTTGTCCTCTAGTAATATGATAGTGTATGGTTTTGATGGCATCTGGAAAAAATTGGTGGAAGAGAGAATTCACTATTCATTTCCACTCTTCAATGAATGCAAATGAAAGCAATGTTACATAAAAGAGAATAAAATGCTCACTGAAAAAAAAATGTGAAGGTAAATGAACCAGGAATTCAGGCCACACTAACTCTGAAGAATGGGTCTCTAAGTCCCTGTGAGAACTGATTTTGCTTGCTCTGTGCAAGTTTGAGTCTGATAAGAAGCTAATACAGGGGAAAACATTTTATTCTACAGAACCTTACTTTATCTTGTTGGAAGTCTAGGCACTAATGGGAGAATAAATTCAGTCACTCTGAATACATTACTGACTATTCAATTCAGAATTTATAGAAGAGAAACATGGTGCTTTATCAGTGACTGCTTCCTGCACCTGTCTAGTAGCTAGCACATTGCCTCGTCTGGCTAAATCCTACATTCACTTGGTGATATCATTTAAGGCTCCTTTATGCTATTGAGCTGTGCTTGAAATTCAGTGTGTCTTAAACCAGGTCTATGTCAGAGCAGTTAACTCTGAATAGGAATGAGTACTAAAAGGAATAAGTTGAAGCCCGCTGACCAAACACCCCAAGAAGACATCTTTACTCAAGCAAAATTAGGTTTATTGAGCTTGGTGCCTTAAGGGATACCATTCCCCAGAAGAACCCCAGATCTGGAAGGCCCTCCTTAGAGGGTTTAGAACAACTTAAGGAATCAAGGCTTCTTCTAGATTCTCTGTTAACAAGAAGATAGAACAAGACAATTTGGTGACTGAATATCTTGGTAATGTTAATCTAGAAGGCAGGAAGATTAAAGCAAGGCTTGAATGGTCATTGGCAAAGAAGTGGCAATCACTTATGGTGATGAGAAGAGAGGGGTTTTAATCCTTTTGTGGTTACGGAATTAGTCTTCTCCAAGACATGGTCATAGGTGGCCTTATGTAAACATAGTTCTTTTTTGTAAGCTTTGCTTATGGTCAGTTTAGAATATCAAGATTGACTTCAATAGGACTGTTTTAACTTTCTCAGGCACACAGCTACTTTCTTGTTCAGAAGGGCTTTTGGACCTGTCTCCAGCCTCCTGTATTTAATTACTCTATTAGATTGACTTTCATTGGAATTTCGGAGAAAGACTAAGCTGTTGAGGTTTTCGGAGGAAAGAAAAATCTCACCAGATATTTCTAAGGTGTTGTGGGAGTGTGATGGGCTTCCAGTAAAATACATGCTT
>NW_016901080.1:0-267 GCF_001698545.2 Rhinopithecus bieti | reverse complement strand
ATACACACACATATACACATACACATATACACACACACATACACATATACACACATACACACATACACATATACACACACATACACATACACATATACACACACACATACACATATACACACATACACACACACATACACACACATACACACCTACACATATACACATATACACACACATACACACACACACACACACATACACACATACACATATACACACACATACACACACACATACACACACATACACACATACACATATACA
>NW_016901079.1:0-273 GCF_001698545.2 Rhinopithecus bieti | reverse complement strand
CAAGTATATCCAGAAACTGAAATACTCTTCCCTTGCTGGCAGGAATATGGAAAGGCACATAAACTTTTTTTTTATTATTATACTTTAAGTTCTAGGGTACATGTGTATAACGTGCAGATTTGTTACATATGTATACTTGTGCCATGTTGGTGTGCTGCACCCATCAACTCGTCAGCACCCATCAACTCATTATTTATATCATGTATAACTCCCAGTGCAATCCCACCCCCCTCCCCCCTCCCATGATAGGCCCCAGTGTGTGATGTTCCCCTT
>NW_016901078.1:0-692 GCF_001698545.2 Rhinopithecus bieti | reverse complement strand
CTTTCAGGTACCCCAGTCAAACGTAGATTTGGTCTTTTCACATAGTCCCACATTTCTTGGAGGCTTTGTTCATTTCTTTTACGCTTTTTTCTCTAAACTTCTCGTCTTGCTTTATTTCATTTATTTTATCTTCAATCACTGATACCCTCTCTTCCACCTGATCGAATTGGCTACTGAAGCTTGTACGTGCGTCATGAAGTTCTCGTGCCATGGTTTTCAGCTCCATTGGGTCATTTAAGATCTTCTCTACACTGTTTATTCTTGTAAGCCAGTCATCTAATCTTTTTTTCAAGGTTTTGGCATCCTTGTGATGAGTTCAAACATCCTCCTTTAGCTCAGAGAAGTTTGTTATTACTGACCTTCTGAAACCTACTTCTGTCAGCTTGTCAAAGTCATTCTCCATCCAGCTTTGTTCCATTGCCGGCAAGGAGCTGTGATCCTTTGGAGGAGAAGAGGCGCTCTGGCTTTTAGAATTTTCAGCTTTTCTGCTCTGGCTTCTCCCCATCCTTGTGGTTTTATCTACCTTTGGTCTTTGATGTTGGTGACTTACAGATGGGGTTTTGGTGTAGATGACCTTTTGTTAATATTGATGCTATTCCTTTCTGTTTGTTAGTTTTCCTTCTAACAGTCAGGTCCCTCAGCTGCAGGTCTGTTGGAGTTTGCTGGAGTTCCACTCCAGACCCTGTCTGCCT
>NW_016901077.1:0-690 GCF_001698545.2 Rhinopithecus bieti | reverse complement strand
AATATAAAATATGGGAAATATTTTTGCCCTATGGAACATTTTAGATATGTTCTTATTTAAAGCAGTTTTTCAGATGCTCTTAAGAATAAGAGAGAATTTTAATGGGCAGAAAATTATTTTAAATTAATTTTACATTAATGTAAATGTTATGATTTTTTGTTTAATGAGAGAATGTCTTCTACCTTCTCAATTTTAAAGAGAAAATATTCATTTGTCCTATTTTGTTTTCAAGTTGCATTCCTTTGTGTTCTCCAATCCGAAGTTTCATCTTTGGTGAACCCTCCAATATAGTCTACTGCAGTTATTAATTGTCCATAATATAAATGATGACAACGGACTTCTGAGCAGCTCAAATGCAGTGGAAAACACACAAGTTCCAGTGGTCAAAATCAACCAAAGGGGCATTTGATAGCATTTATATTGTAAATCGCTGAGAATTGATTGCAAGTGATAAAATAAAAGAGGCTGAAAATAGAAAACTAAAATCAACAAAAGGCAATTTATATGATTCAATAATAGCTATATACCAATTTCTATACCTTACTACTTTAGATTGTTCTATAAAGATTGCCAAAACTTTTAATTTAACAACATCGCTCATTGTACAATGGGTTTAGGAATATTTTTTATTTTATTTAATTTTTTTTTGAGACGGAGTATGGCTCTGTCGCCCAGGCTGGAGTGCAGTGG
>NW_016901076.1:0-690 GCF_001698545.2 Rhinopithecus bieti | reverse complement strand
GTCATCAAAAGGTCAATTCAAAGATGGGACAGTAAAGATTATGAGGACTTCTAGTGGGAGCTGGGTGAGGCCTGTGACTGCTGGCTTTTCCCGACTTCCCTGACAACCTGCATGACTCAGCAGAGGCAGCCATAATCCTCCTAAGTACACAACTCCAGTGACCTGGGAATCTTACCCCATCCCCACAGCAGCCACAGCAAGACCCGCCCAAGGAGAGTCTGAGCTCAGACACACCTAGCACTGCCCCACCTGATGATCCTTCTCTGCCCACCCTGGTAGTGGAAGACAAAGGACATGTAATCTTGGAAGTTCTAGGGCCCTGCCCACGGCCGGTCCTTCTCCACACTACTACAGCTAATGCTTTCTGGAAAGCATCACCTCCTGGCAGGAGGTCAACCAGCACAAAATAGAGCATTAAACCACTAAAGCTAAGAACACTCACGGAAGGTTCTTGCAACTTTCACCACCTCTACCGGCACAGGGGCTGTTATCCACAGTTGAGAGACTCATAGATGGTTCACACCACAGGACCCTGTGCAGAAACCCCAGAACCAGCCAGGAGCTGGGTAGACTCGCTGGGTGGCTAGACCCAGAAGAGAGACAATAATCACTGCAGTTCAGCTCACAGAAAGCCACAACCACAGGAAAAGGGGCGAGTACTACATCAAGGGAATACCCTGTGAGACAAAA
>NW_016901075.1:0-283 GCF_001698545.2 Rhinopithecus bieti | reverse complement strand
GAGAGAGGCATTCATTAGCTCACGCACCAGCAAACATGCAAACCTGTATTCAGGGTGTGCTCTGTCAACCTCAAGGCCAAACTTTCTGACACTCCACAGGACTATTTTACCTGTATTCCTTTCAGAATAAATGGACAAGGTCTTGAGTGCTGCCTTCTCTCCCTAACCTGAGAAGCCACAAATGCACTTTGAGAAACACCATGCTGCAGCACTCTCTGGACCCTGAGTTGAGTACATCACAGTTCTTGCATTGACATATTTAGCACAATATCCACTCACAACA
>NW_016901074.1:0-282 GCF_001698545.2 Rhinopithecus bieti | reverse complement strand
TACAAAAATTAGCTGGGCATGGTGGCACGTCCTGTAATCCCAGCTACTGGGTAGGCTGAGGCAAGAGAATCACCTGAACCCAGGAGGTGGAGTTTGCAGTGAGCCGAGACTGCACCACTGCACTCCAGACTGAGCAGCAGAGTGAGACTCCATCTCAAAAAAAAAAAAAAAAAAAAAAAAAAAAAGAAAAAAAAAAAAACCACAGCTAACTTTATACTAAATGGAGAAAATTAATATAATACTGGAAGTCCTGAGCAGAGCTATTCAGCAAGAGTAAGAAAT
>NW_016901073.1:0-281 GCF_001698545.2 Rhinopithecus bieti | reverse complement strand
CTGCTGATGAAGACATACCCAAGACTGGGTAATTTATAAAGGAAAGAGGTTTAGCAGACTCACAGTTTCACGTGGCTGGGAGGCCTCACAGTCACGTCGGAAGGAGAAGGAAGAGCAAAGGGATGTCTTATGTAGTGGCGGCAGCAAAGAGACAATAAGAACCAAGAGAAAGGGGTTTCCGCTTATAAAACCTTCAGATCTCATGAGACTTACTCACTACCGTGAGAACAGTATGGGGAACCTGCCCCAGGTTTCAGTTATCTCCCACCAGGACCCTTCCC
>NW_016901072.1:0-209 GCF_001698545.2 Rhinopithecus bieti | reverse complement strand
ACCCTGATGTGAGTAGGACCTGACGGCAGTGTGGAGGAAGCTGTGAAAATCCCTGGGGAAGAGGATTCCAAACAGAAAATGACGAGGTCAGAAGTGTTGAAGGAATAGGTATTGTGCTGCTGACCTTGACCCAGTAGGACAGTAGGACACAAAACAAACACATACACACAGAAAAGGGGTGTGTGTGTGTTTGTGTGTGTGTGTGTGTG
>NW_016901071.1:0-2244 GCF_001698545.2 Rhinopithecus bieti | reverse complement strand
CCCAGCCACGGCAGCCTGGGCCTGCATGGATATCACAGGCCTGGGCAAGCCTGGCATGGGCTGCTGCTGGGGAAGGGGTGCCTGCTGCCACTGCCCGGGAGGCATGCTGGGCATGACGGGCCCGCTCACCTGGTTGGGTCGGGGCACATTCAGGCTCACGGGGCCATCTGGCTCCCCGGGGTCCCCATGCCCGTGCGTCCTGGGGCATGCCGTTGTTGATGTTCACCCGGTACAGGTGCTGCTGCTGCTGGGCCTCACGCTCGATCTGCCGAGCCGCTTCCACCGCTGCAGGAGGGGCTGGGCTGGGGCGGGGGGGCCGGCACCTGGCTGGTAGGCTTCCCTGTGGACACCGTGGTCGGGGCTGAGTCCGGGCCACGCTGGGGAAGCCAGCTGGTGACATGCTCACAGGTGAGGGCTGGGGCTGGGCGGGGGGCTGCGGCGTCTGGGGCGTGCTGGGCTGCTGCGTGGGGTCCCGGGCGGTGCTGAGGTAGGAGAAGGCAGACTCTGCTGAGGCACGTTGCGGGTGTTCATGGTGGCCATCCGCCGGCGCATGAGCTGGGCCTGCTGCAGGCGGTGCTGGATCTGCTGCTGGCGGAGCTTGTGTTTAATGTTGAGGCAGAAGGGCACGGGGCATTTGTTTTCTTGGCAGTGCTTGGCGTGGTAGCAGCAGAGGGCGATGAGTTGCTTGCACACCGGGCAGCCCCATTCGTCTTGCGCTTGCAGCCCTTGGTGTGCTGCACCACCCGCTTCATCTTCTGGCAGGATGGCAACGAGCAGTTGGCGTTGCGGCACTGGCACGCGTGCACCAGTGACTGGATGCAGCGCTGGATGCTCAGCCGGCGTGACTCCTGGGGCTCTTTGACTGTGGCTCGCCCTGGCTGCTGCCCTCGTCATCCAGGCCTAGTCCCCACTTCACCATCTTATGGGCATGGCTCTTCGTGTTATAGCAGTTGATGCAGAGGTCGTAGTCCTGCAAGCAAGGAAAGGGGACAGGCCGGTGTCAGCATGGGACCCAGTACCACCAGGCACCCTGGTTGCTTCCCTAAACCTCTAAGTCTGGGTCTGTGCCAGGAGACCCAGGCAGGATGGGAGCACGAAAAGGATGGGAACATGGACAGGACAGAAGCAAGGACAGGATGGGAGACACGGACAAGATGGGAGCACAGACATGACGGAAGACCCGGACAGGACGGGAGCACAGACAGGTGGGAGACCCAGACAGGATGGGAGCGTGGACAGGTGAGCAACTCGGACAGGAAGGGAACACGGACAGGAGAGGAGCACTGACAGGTGGGAGACCCACACAGGAAGGGTGCATGGACAGGACGGGAATACAGACAGGATGGGAGCACGGACAGGACGGGGCACAGTCAGGATGGGAAGCGTGGACAGGACGGGGCATGGACCATCTATGTGTTGCTCCCAAGGACCTTCACTCCTGGGAACAGCCCTGAAGGCTCAAAGATAACCTGACCTATGCCCTGAGAAGCCCCGGCCTGTGAGCTCATGGACAGTAGACACCAGCCCCGTTCCTTCTGACTTCCTCTGCCCTAGGAGTCACATCGGCCCCTGCCACAGCCTGTTCAACTGCTGTACTCAAACTATGAAGCCTGACACTGAAAGGCTGAGGGAGGCCGGTCCCTCCCAAAGCGCCAATAGCTGCCAGGAAGTGCCTCTGGGAAGGCCTGGGCTATCCAGAGCGCATCAGTGGGCCTTCCCCAATGCGCAAGCCCAAGTTACTGAAAACTGCTTGCACCTGGCAACCTGATGGAGTCCTAGGACCAGGTACGATGACTGTGTTCACAGAAAGATATGAAAACTGCCGTATTCAGAAACTAGAAAGAGGACAAAGGAGACTGGAGAAAGGTGGAAAGCAGGAGAGGTGTGTGAGGGTGGGGAGAGAAGGCAGGCCCTCACTCTGGTAAGGACCTGTTCTGCCTCCCTACAGACACCACAGCAAGTAAGTGGGCTCCAGGTTGGCAAGTGATGGTGACTGTCCTGGGAGGGGATGGTGGGATCTGTCACCTGCCTGCCCTGCACAGCCTGACTCAGCCCATGCAAGGGACACCCGTGCCATTTTGCAGTGGGGTTAAAATTCCTAGAGGGGAGTGAGGGAACACGACTGTGGGGTTTGTCGGGAACAAGCGACCAGAGGGGCCCAAGCCGCCAACAGGACAGTGGGTGTTTCCAGCCGTTTAGCAAGACTGTAACTGGGCACAGCCAGGCCAGACTTCCCAGCATAGC
>NW_016901070.1:0-211 GCF_001698545.2 Rhinopithecus bieti | reverse complement strand
CCCCACACACACCCACCACACACCCCACACACACACACACCACACATACACACACCACACACACCCCACCACACACACACACCACACACACACCCACCACACACAACCACACACACCACACACATCCAAACACCACATACCCCACACACATCCACCACACCACATACACACACCACACACATCCACACACACCCACCACACACACCCACAC
>NW_016901069.1:0-217 GCF_001698545.2 Rhinopithecus bieti | reverse complement strand
CTTTTTTTTTTTTTTTTTTTTTTGTGGGAATTTTCTTTGTCCCCAGGCTGGGGGGTAGGGGCCCGTTTCCTGCTTACTGCAACCTCTGCCTCCCAGGTTCAAGCCATTCTCCTGCCTCAGCCTTCCCAGTAGCTGGGACTACAGGCACGCGCCACCATGCGAGGCTAATTTTTTATTTTAGTAGAGACGGGGTTTCACCATGTTGGCCAAGTTGGTC
>NW_016901068.1:0-1239 GCF_001698545.2 Rhinopithecus bieti | reverse complement strand
AAAACTTCCTATTAAGACACATGTACTCTAAAACTCTACTATAAAAAAAACACAAAACATCTCCCAAAATGTTCACTGTTAGTTTCTTTAGATATGCACAAGTTACAAAGTATAGAAAACAATATATTTATGCTCTCTGATGAAGAATTTAACAATATTAAACATAAATCTGAATAAGTCAAAGTACTGAGTATAATTTTATTAAGCAACAAATCTAGAAGTGTGAATTCATGCTCATTAAAGGACTAGAGAGTTTTAATTTTCATACAAAGACTGGGAAGACACTATTATACATTAATTTCTATCTACAATGCTTAAAGTACCCATCAAATTATTTTCCTTTTAAGTGGTTTTAAAAAATATTTTCAGTTACATTATTCAATATATATATATATTTCCTTGATGTGCCTCCCTTTAATACAGATTTATTATGCCTAGACGCAAATGTTAACTGCCTTAAATATTTGTTTAAAATTATGTCTCAGACTACATCTGTTCTCCATAATTCAACAGTTTTAACATTTTAGTTTTATTTTCCAAAACAGGCAAAATCCCTTAAAACTGGGATCATTTTGATCTATTTTGGTTTTAAAATATATTTCCCTTTAATTCAACTTTTTTAAAAAAAATGAGTAATATTTGCTCAGCAGTTGCTTCACAGTTGAAAAGGGCAATGAAATATTGCTTTTCAAAACAAACTTCAGTCACCATTTAGATGCTGAGAATTCCAACTCTTCAAGTCTAGAGAGTTTGCCTTAAAATTTCCATAGTGGTATACAAAGGACTCCAGGGTGCTTTCCTGTGGCTTCAGGAAGGGAAGGGAAGACATTTGCCCTGGGTACTCTGGGACAGTCCCTTGAAAAGTCTACTTTGTTTCTCTCCCCACTTGGATTCCAAAAGCTAGTGCTGGCTCCAATGCCACCAGAATACTCCAGGCCGTTGGGTTTTCAAAAGTGAGAGGTTGGGCGATTTCAAGAATCTATAGAGATTTAAAATGTGCAATGGAGCCACAATTTCTGTTCAGATCCTCTGAAATACGCGGTGCAAGACCCCAATTGTGTGTGGAATCCTTCTCATGATAAAATATTATTCTGGATACTTAGGAGGTCTGTGACCATCAGCATCTTTATAAGAAAGTGACCTACAAAAGCTATGCCAACTTTAAAATTTGAAAGTTGAGTGGGGAGAAAGTAGTATGGATAATAGTCATTGTTACCATAGTTAAGATTATCAAATTTT
>NW_016901067.1:0-282 GCF_001698545.2 Rhinopithecus bieti | reverse complement strand
GTTGCCTAGGCTGGAGTGCAGTGGTGCGATCTCGGCTCACTGCAACCTCCACTACCCGGGTTCAAGCAATTCTTTTGCCTCAGCCTCCCAAGTAGCTGGAATTACAGGTACCCGCCGCTTGTATTTTTAGTAGAAACAGGATTTCACCATGTTGTCCAGGCTGGTCTCGAATGCCTGACCTCAGGTGATCCTCCCGCCTCCATCTGCCAAAGTATTGGGATTATAGATGTGAGCCACCACGCCTGGCTTCTTTTCCTCTCATCTCTTAATTCTCCAGAAAAC
>NW_016901066.1:0-271 GCF_001698545.2 Rhinopithecus bieti | reverse complement strand
TGGATAGATGGATGGGAGAGTGGGTAGGTGGGTGGATGAGTGTATGAGTGAATGGGTATATGGGTGGGTAAATGGGTGGATGAAGAGATGGGTGGATGACTGAATGAGTGAATGGATGAATGAATGAATGAATGAATGGGTGGGTGGATGGGTGAATGGGTGGATGGAAGGATGGGTGGAGGGATGGATGGATGGATGGATGGATGGATGGATGGATGGATGAGTGTGTGAATGGATGGGTGGGTGGATGGGTGAATAGGTAGATGAGTGA
>NW_016901065.1:0-281 GCF_001698545.2 Rhinopithecus bieti | reverse complement strand
AGAGTCTTCCAAAGAGAGGGCAAGTAAGATGCTGCAGTTTCTTTTATAACCTACTCTTTGAAGTCATACATTTTATTGCATTTTTTTCATTAGCAGCAAGTCACTAAATTCAGCCCACACTCAAGGAGGGAAATTAGCCTCCACCTCTTAAAAGGGGAGTATCAGGGAATTTGTGGAAATATTCTAAAACTACCACATTTCCATTGCATCAGTCAGCAATTGTTCTAAATTTTCTACCACAATATTACAGAGTTTATCTTTTCTGCACCCTCCAATAACAC
>NW_016901064.1:0-269 GCF_001698545.2 Rhinopithecus bieti | reverse complement strand
CACCACGGGAGATGGGAACTTACTGCAGAGAGCAAGCCAGAGCAACCACGGGGTTGACATTCTAGCTCACATTCATGCACTTTTAAAAGCACCAAAGATAACAGGAAATGGAGACAAAGGAGAATGGCGTGAACCCGGGAGGTGGAGCTTGCAGTGAGCTGAGATCCGGCCACTGCACTCCAGCCTGGGTGACAGAGCGAGACTCCGTCTCAAAAAAAAAAAAAAAAAAAAAAAAAAAATTTCAAACCAAAAAAAAGCCAAAACAAAAG
>NW_016901063.1:0-205 GCF_001698545.2 Rhinopithecus bieti | reverse complement strand
TGTGTGTGTCTGTGTGTGTGTCTGTGTGTCTCTGTGTGTGTGTGTCTGTGTGTCTGTGTGTCTCTGTATGTGTGTGTGTCTGTGTGTGTGTCTGTGTGTGTGTGTGTGTGTGTGTGTGTGTGTGTGTGTGTGTGTGTCTGTGTGTGTGTGTGTCTGTGTGTGTGTCTGTGTGTCTGTGTGTGTGTGTGTCTGTGTGTCTGTGTGT
>NW_016901062.1:0-272 GCF_001698545.2 Rhinopithecus bieti | reverse complement strand
TCAGTCCCACACTACAAGGAAATGAATTCTGCCAATAACTTTTATGGGCTTGGAAACAGTTTATTTTGGAGTCAAACCTCCAGATGAGAACACAGTCCTAAGGCCAGGCACAGTGGCTCACCTCTACAGGGCCCAGGCACAGTGGTCACCCCTGTAGGGCCAGGCACAGTGGTCACCCCTGTAGGGCCAGGCACAGTGGTCACCCCTGTAGGGCCCAGGCACAGTGGCTCATTCCTGTAGGGCCAGGCACAGTGGTCACTCCTGTAGGGCCC
>NW_016901061.1:0-268 GCF_001698545.2 Rhinopithecus bieti | reverse complement strand
TACAGAGAACAAAAGACAGTGGTGTTCCCTCTACCACAATTTGCTGAAAATTAAAGACTTGCCTTATTTTACTAGATTTTAAAAGTAGAGTTTCCAGATGAGTTCATCCTGCCCCTGCAGAGACAAAGTCAATTCTCTGGGACCACGGCATGGTACTAATAGCAAAGAAAGAGTTTAGTTGATGCGAGGCCAGCCATGCCTTGTAGGAGGCAGAGTTATTACTCAAATCAATCTCCCTGAAGGCTCAGAGGGTAGGTGTTTTCAAGGA
>NW_016901060.1:0-270 GCF_001698545.2 Rhinopithecus bieti | reverse complement strand
CAATTCTTTTTTTCCCCTCTATTAATCTCACATTTTTTCAAGATAATGTTCGAGTTATCGTATCCAGGGATAGAATGCTCATGGAGAACAACTGCATTGAAAATAAATTATTATTTATTCAAGCTCTTACTAGCGGAACTTGGAAACTCAAGATTACTCAATTCCCTTCCGTTCACTGGCAGTTTACCTATTCACACCACTTGCCTTTTGTAGGAGTTCATACAGAGCTTTTCCCCACATAAAGGAGAATCTGCTTGCTGATACTTCAAA
>NW_016901059.1:0-272 GCF_001698545.2 Rhinopithecus bieti | reverse complement strand
TTTCTTTTCTTTTCTTTTCTTTTCTTTTCTTTTCTTTGTTTATTTTGAGGCAAGGTATCATTCTGTTGCCCAGGCTGGAGTGCAGTGGTGAGATCTTGGCTCACTGCAGCCTCAACCTCCTGGGCTCAAGCGATCCTGCCACCTTGGCCTTCCAAGTAGCTGGGACCACAGGTGCGTGCCAGCACACCCAGCTAATTTTTTGGTATTATTTGTAGAGACAGGGTCTCGGCCGGGCACGGTGGCTCAAGCCTGTAATCCCAGCACTTTGGGAG
>NW_016901058.1:0-660 GCF_001698545.2 Rhinopithecus bieti | reverse complement strand
AAATCATCTTTTCTTTAGACTCTTCTGCCTAAATTCTATCCTTTATGTCATTGTTTGACCAATTTCTTCCAAGTTGCTTTCTTCATGATATTCCAACTCTCCTCAATTTAATTTTCCTCTGCCTAAAATATAAAGTCTCAAAACTTCTACCTTGGCATTAAGGAACATCAGACAATGTGGTCCTTAATTCTGTTCTGAGTTGCACTTCCAAATTGTATTTCCATCCAAAGTGTCTGCTCTAACTGCAAAAGCTGTCTCCTTTACTTCAATGGTTTTGATTGTGATTTTTTTCTCCTAAATTTGTATGCCTGCAAGATACAAATTCTACCTATTCTATAAATTTTCCTTGAGGATGCCATTCCACAATTATGTCTGTTTCCAAAATTTTGCTCACCTTCCTGTAAATTTGTCATTTGGTCTTAGGTTAATATTATTTAACTATTTTGTGTATGTATACAGTTTTCTGTCTTGAAAGGGAATGTAAATGGTATAACTACACAGTCATAACACTTATTTTAAGCAAGATACACAATATTCATACAAGTGAATGTCTCCCTTTCAGTGAAACTACCTTTGGGAAAGAAAACATTTATTGCAATAGACTCATTGTAATAAGTATTTCTGTATATTAATAAAATACAGAATTATTAACTTCTGTAA
>NW_016901057.1:0-209 GCF_001698545.2 Rhinopithecus bieti | reverse complement strand
CAAGCTCAATGATTATCCTTTCCTACAGGTCGAAAACTTTGAATTCAGAAATTATTCATAACGTTTCTGCTATCACACAGCTGATAAATGAAGTAGCCACAAATTTATCCTAGTTGTTATTCAGAGCTCACGTTACTTTCCTTGGGGAGGTACATTTTTTCTGAGATAATTTCAAACTTGCTTACAAAAAGTTGCAAGAATGAGACAAA
>NW_016901056.1:0-658 GCF_001698545.2 Rhinopithecus bieti | reverse complement strand
GTCTCGATCCGTGATGGTCCTGACCTCGTGATCTGCCCTCCTCAGCCTCCCAAAGTGCTGGGATTACAGGCATGAGCCACCATGCCGGGCCGACCAATGAATTTCTTGATGGGTTAGTGAGTTTAGAGACAGGCTGTGGATGGTGGCTCATGCCTGTAATCCCAGCACTTTAGGAGGCCAAGGTGTGCAGATCACTTGAGATCAGGAGTTCAAGCCCAGCCTGGCCAACATGGTGAAACCCTGTCTCTACTAAAATGCAAAATTAGCTGGGTGTGGTGGCACATGCCTGTAATCCCAGCTACTTGGGAGGCTGAGGCAAGAGAATCACTTCAACCCAGGAGGCAGAAGTTGCAGTGAGCTAAGATTGTGGCACTGCACTCCAACCTGGGCAAGAAAGTGAGACTCCATCTCAAAAAAAATTTAAATAAATAAATAAATAAGTCAGGCACAGTGGTGTGCTCCTGTGGTCCCAGTTACTTTGGAGGCTGAGGTGGAAGGATTGCTTGAGCCTAGGAGGTTGAGGCTGCAGTGAGCTGTGATCATGTCACTGCACTCAGCCTAGGCAACAGAGTGAGATCCTCTCAAAACAAAACAAACAAACAAAGCACATTTCCATTCATTCATGTATTCATTGAACATATATTTAAATATTTTTTAT
>NW_016901055.1:0-210 GCF_001698545.2 Rhinopithecus bieti | reverse complement strand
ACCATCTGACCCAGCAATCCCGTTACGGGGTATATACCCAAAGGATTATAAATCATTGTACTATAAAGACACATGCACATGTATGCTTATTGCAGCATTATTCACAATAGCAAAACTTGGAACCAACGCAAATGCTCATCAATGATAGACTGGATAAAGAAGATGTGGCATTATACACCGTGGAATACTATGCAACCAGAAAAAAGAAGG
>NW_016901054.1:0-322 GCF_001698545.2 Rhinopithecus bieti | reverse complement strand
TTTTTTTTTTTTTTTTTTTTTTTTTTGAGACGGAGTCTCGCTCTGTCGCCCAGGCTGGAGTGCAGTGGCTGGATCTCAGCTCACTGCAAGCTCCGCCTCCCAGGTTCACGCCATTCTCCTGCCTCAGCCTCCCGAGTACCTGGGACTACGGGCGCCCGCCACCTTGCCCGGCTAGTTTTTTGTATTTTTTAGTAGAGACGGGGTTTCACCGTGTTAGACGGAGTTTTACTCTTGTGACCCAGGCTGGAGTGCAATGGCACAATCTCGGCTCACCACAACCTCTGCCTCCCAGGTTCAAGCCTTTCTTCTGCCTCAGCCTCCC
>NW_016901053.1:0-915 GCF_001698545.2 Rhinopithecus bieti | reverse complement strand
CAAGACAAGGATGCCCTCTCTCACCTCTCCTACTCAACATAGTATTGCAAGTTCTAGTCAGGGCAATCAGGCAAGAGAAAGAAGTAAAGGGTATTCAAATAGGAAGACAGGAAGTCAAATTGTCTCTGTTTGCAGATGACATAATTGTATATTTAGAAAATCCCATTGTCTTGGCCCCAAATCTTCTTAAGCTGATAAGCAACTTCAGCAAAGTCTCAGGATACAAAATGTGCAAAATCACAAGCATTCCTATACACCAAAATAGACAACAGAGAGCCAAATCATGAGTGAACTCCCATTCACAATTGCTACAAAGAGAATAAAATACCTAGAAATACAACTAACAAGGGATGTGAAGGACCTCTTCAAGGAGAACTACAAACCACTGCTTAGACAAATAAGAGAGGACACAAACAAATGGAAAACATTCCATGCTCATGGATAGGAAGAATTAATATCGTGAAAATGGTCATACTGCCCCAAGTAATTTATAGATTCAGTGCTATCCTCATCAAGCTACCATTGACTTTCTTTACAGAATTAGAAAAAACTACTTTAAATTTCATATGGAACCAAACAAAGAGCGTGTATAGCCAAGACAATCCTAAACAAAAGAACAAAGCTGGAGGCATCATGCTACCTGACTTCGAACTATACTACAAGGCTACAGTAACCAAAACAGAATGGTACTGGTACCAAAACAGATATACAGATCAACAGAACAGAAAAGAAGCCTCAGAAATAGTGCCACATGTCTACAACCATCTGATTTTGACAACCTGACAAAACAAACAATGGGGAAAGGATTTCCTGTTGAATAAATGGTGTTGGGAAAACTGGCTAGCCATACACAGAAAACTGTAACTGGACCCTTTCCTTACACCTTACATAAAATTAACTCAAAATGGATTAAAG
>NW_016901052.1:0-323 GCF_001698545.2 Rhinopithecus bieti | reverse complement strand
CTGTAATCCCAGCACTTTGGGAGGCCGAGGCGGGCGGATCACAAGGTCAGGAGATCGAGACCATCCTGGCTAACACGGTGAAACCCCGTCTCTACTACAAAATACAAAAAAAAACTAGCCAGGCGAGGTGGCGGGCACCTGTATTTCCAGCTACTCAGGAGGCTGAGGCAGGAGAATCACTTGAACCCAGGAAGCAGAGGTTGCAGTGAGCCAAGATCATGCCACTGCACTCCAGCCTGGGCAACGTAGCAAGACTCTATCTCAAAAAAATAAACAAATAAATAAAGGTCAAAGAGTCTAAACTACTTAAATGTATCAAATAT
>NW_016901051.1:0-319 GCF_001698545.2 Rhinopithecus bieti | reverse complement strand
ATCCATCCATTTTTCATCCATCATCCATCCATTTGTCCATCCATCATCCATCCATTTTTCCATCCATCCATCCATCCATCCATCCATCCATCCATTTGTTCATCCATCATCCATCCATTTGTCCATCCATCATCCATCCATTTTTCCATCCATCCGTCCATCCATCCATTTTGTTCATCCATCAGTCCATCCATCCATTTGTCCATCCATCAATCCATCCATCCATTTTTCCATCCATCCATCCATCCATCCATCCATCCATCCATCCATTTGTTCATCCATCCATTTGTCCATTCTCATCCATCCATTTGTCTATTCA
>NW_016901050.1:0-248 GCF_001698545.2 Rhinopithecus bieti | reverse complement strand
TGGTGGTGTTAGGCTATTAATTACTGCCTCAATTTCAGAACTTGTTATTGGTCTATTCAGGAATTCTGCTTCTTCCTAGTTTAGTCCTGGGAGGGTGCATTTGTCCAGGAATTTATCCATTTCTTCTAAAATTTCTAGTTTATTTGAGTAGAGGTTTGTATAATATTCTCTGATGATAGTTTGAATTTCTGTGGAATCAGTGTTGAAATCCATTTTATCATTTTTTATTGTCTCTATTTGATTCTTTT
>NW_016901049.1:0-323 GCF_001698545.2 Rhinopithecus bieti | reverse complement strand
GCTATGGGTTTTCAGAACTGGTCTTCAGGCTGGGCTTGGTGGCTCATGCCTCTAATCCCAGAACTTTGGGAGGCTCAGACGGGCAGATCACGAGGTCAGGAGATGGAGACCATCCTGGCTAACACGGTGAAACCCCGTCTCTACTAAAAATACAAAAAATTAGCCAGACGTGGTGGTAGACACCTGTAGTCCCAGCTACTCGGGAGGCTGAGGCAGGAGAATGGCGTGAACCCGGGAGGCGGAGCTTGCAGTCAGATGAGATCGCGCCACTGCACTCCAGCCTGGGCAACAGAGCGAGACTCCATCAAAAAAAAAGAAAAAAA
>NW_016901048.1:0-321 GCF_001698545.2 Rhinopithecus bieti | reverse complement strand
TTTTTAAGATAATGGGGAAAACAAATTTTTTTTTTTTTTTTTTTTTTTTTTTTTTTTTTTTTTGAGATGAAGTCTTGCTCTGTCAACCAGCCTGGCGTGCAGTAGCACAATCTTTGCTCACTGCAACTTCCGCCTCCCGGGTTCAAGCAATTCTCCTGCCTCAGCCTCCTGAGTAGCTGGGATTACAGGTGCATGCCACCATACCCAGCTAATATTTGTATTTTTTCCTTTTTTAGTAGAGACGAGGTTTCACCATGTTGGCCAGGCTGGTCTCGAACTCCTGACTTCATGATCCGCCCACCTCGCCCTCCCAGAGTGCTG
>NW_016901047.1:0-247 GCF_001698545.2 Rhinopithecus bieti | reverse complement strand
AGAATTTTTTTTTTTTTTTTTTTTTTGAGACAGTTTCGCTCTTGTTGCCCAGGCTGGAGTGCAATGGTGCGATCTTGGCTCACTGCAGCCTCCTCCCGGGTTCAAGTGATTCTTCTGCCTCAGCCTCCCGAGTAGCTGGGATTACAAGCGCACACCACCACGCCAGGCTAATTTTTTGTATTTTAGTACTGATGGGGTTTCACCATGTTAGCCAGGCAGGTCCTGAACCCCTGATCTCAGGTGATCC
>NW_016901046.1:0-208 GCF_001698545.2 Rhinopithecus bieti | reverse complement strand
TTTCTTTCTTTCTTTCTTTCTTTCTTTCTTTCTTTCTTTCTTTCTTTTCTTTCTCTCTCTTTCTTTCTTCCTCTTTCTTTCTTTCTTTCTTTCTCTCTCTCTCTTTCTTTTCTTTCTTTCTTTCTTTCTTTTTCTTTCTTTCTTTTCCTTTCTTTCTTTCTTTCTCTTTCTTTCTCTCTCTTTCTTTCTTCCTCTTTCTTTCTTTCTT
>NW_016901045.1:0-209 GCF_001698545.2 Rhinopithecus bieti | reverse complement strand
TTTATGTCTGGGGATATTTCCTTTGTCACCATATTCTTCAATACGCTCCCAAATATCCTATTGCAGATTCCACGAAAACAGTGTTGTCAAACTGCTCAATGAATACAACAGTGTATCTCTGTGAAATGAATTCACATATCCAAAAGTAGTTTCTCAGAAATATTATTTCTAATTTTATCTGAGGATATTTCCTTTTCACCATAGGCCTC
>NW_016901044.1:0-603 GCF_001698545.2 Rhinopithecus bieti | reverse complement strand
CGAATATTTCAAAATAAACTGGGGAGTTATAAAATACAACTAGAGATATATAAAAAAAAAACAAAAAACGATAGATTTAGACTCAATACCTGTTTCCTCCCACATCCCGTTTCTCTTTACAGCACAGTCTTTCATATATTTGAAAAGAGCTAAAGCATCACTATATCTTTAGTATTTTAGAAGTAATTTCCCCAGTTTAAGTATTCTCCATATGGCTTCCCACATTTCCTGCTGCTGAATACTATGTAGTTTGTCGATATCATTAAACTCTGATGCCCAGAATAGAGAACAGTATTTCACATGTGTCTGACCAGGGTAGAGTACAGCACTGATCTAAATACCATACTTATATTAATGCGGGCAATGCCTACATTGAATTTTTTCCCTGTAATATCACACAATCAGTTCATATTTATCCTATAAAATCAACTAACTTCCTCAGAAACTTTATGAGGTCTTTCAAAGTCAGATCGTATTTTAAGTCAGTTTACCTTTAAATATTTTCCCAGTCCAGGCTCTAAAATATTTAAAATTTAGTGTGTGTGTGTGTGTGTGTGTGTGTGTGTGTGTGTGTGTATATATATATATATATATATATATGAC
>NW_016901043.1:0-315 GCF_001698545.2 Rhinopithecus bieti | reverse complement strand
CCACAGCCATCTCCCTACCCCAACCACCTCTCAGACTGCCACAGCCACATCCACACCCCAACAACCTCCCAGACAGCCACAGCCACATCGACACCCCAACCACCTCTCAGACCGCCACCTCCACCATAGTCCCATCACAACCCCAAAACCTCCCAGACCGCCACATCCACAGCCACCTCACTAACCCCAACAACCTCTCAGACCGCCACAGCCACATCACCACCCCAACAACCTCCGAGACCACCACAGCCACAGCCACACCCCAACCACCTCTCAGACCGCAACAGCCACAGCCACATCCACACCCCAACCACC
>NW_016901042.1:0-210 GCF_001698545.2 Rhinopithecus bieti | reverse complement strand
TGAATATTTCTAGGCACCTGACATATTGGCACCCACCTCTAAAGTATTTTATGATCCACAACTAGCGTTTAACACAGCGCCCTAGTCACTCTGTGACTAATAAATAGACAAATGACTGAAACGTGACCTCATGCTTTCTGTTCCTCAGCTTTCATTCAGTTCCTTGCCTCTGGGAGGAGGTGGGATGGTGCAGCCCTCCACAGCATCAGA
>NW_016901041.1:0-1090 GCF_001698545.2 Rhinopithecus bieti | reverse complement strand
CTAAAATTTTTCTTTAGAGACTTGCTCCCTTTCTCTGTACCCTGGGAAAGGAGTATGTCTTATGAGATAAGAGACAGAAGGGCATGCACCTGTTGAAAGCTATTGCCTGCTCTGAGGATCCTCAGAAGTCCTTTCTCTAGACAAGAAATTTATTTTGTTGCCAGTGTTGCCAGTGGAACTTTGCACAAAATGAAATAAATTAATCCTGGTTTATTTGATTATAGCTCTAAAATCATATTGAGTCTGTTGATGGTGACAGTTTAAAGAACATTTAGATCATTCTAGTCTAACCCACTCACTTCATCAATAGGGAAAATCAAGCACAGAGAAGATAAGATTTTTTCAATCAAGAATACACAGAAAATTAGTAATCAACCTGAGAACTGAATATATGTTTGTTTCAATTCTAATCAAGTACATTTGCTTCCACTATGCCACATTACCTGTATTTTTTTTAATCATGCACTAGCTTCTATACACCATAATGGCAGACACCTGGTTTTAATCACCTTTACAGAACTACATATTATAGTACAGTATGGATCACAAAGCAGATGTTTGCTAAAATGTTATCTAAACAAAGTAGTCACTACCAGAGAGGTGACAACCAAAAGAGATGATACAGAGACAGACAACCAGAGTTTGAGGTTTGGGTATGTTCCCAGTTGGAAAGTAGTGTGAACAGAAAGAACTAGTGAATAAGTGTTCAAAGAACTAGGAAAAAAATGTTTATCATTGTCTAAAGGAAGCCAAATTAGGAACTTGAAGAACTAGTTTATATAGCCCTGGAGAGCTGGGACCCTATTAACTTTTTTTTTTTTTTTTCCAATGTTGTCATATTTGACTCATATAACCCTAAGTCTCTGGATCTAGGACACATCCAATTCATATTTTGAAGAATTTTTTCTTAGTACCAGCAAATATTTGACATATCTAATAATTAACTGAACTGTAAGTTTTAAAGATTTTTTTCAGTGTAAGCAACTCAGGAAATTTCCTTCATGCTGCCAATACTATGAATGAGTTTAGTCAGCATTTCTTGATGCTGCTTATAAAAGTTGTCTGGGAATACTGTGCTCTCAAGCAGAGA
>NW_016901040.1:0-284 GCF_001698545.2 Rhinopithecus bieti | reverse complement strand
TATGTCCTTGTACTTTAACTAAGATATCTGTGCTGGACATGCTCACAGGCATGTCCCAGCTCGCAGCCTGTGCCCCTTCCTTATTTGGGAATGTTATTACTTTTCTAAGTCCTTTCGTAAGCAACTTCCTCCTCTCCCTCGTTCTCCATTGCTTTCATCTATTTAGAAAAGTTTTAAATTGTTAGTCAATTGGGTGCAGTTCAGATTGTAAGGTCTGGCTCCAGTCAGTGCAGACAGGACACAGTAGCAGGGACAAGCTGCGTAAGGGATAAAAAATGCTTCCC
>NW_016901039.1:0-281 GCF_001698545.2 Rhinopithecus bieti | reverse complement strand
TATTCAGTAATCAAATTATGAAGTTAAGAGAAAATTAAAGACAAAATTAAAACTCATTAGTATTTCAGTAAAAAATTAAAATTTACCTTATTTATGGAAAACATGCATACATATGATACATAGATGTGAACATATTTTTTGATAAAATGTTGGCTACAAATATATAGTATTCATGTTTAAGTACATTTATTCTATCATATATGTACTACAAGCATGTTTATAAAATTCTTCTCTAAATTAAATACATTTAAAATTTTTTGTAACATTCCATAAAATAATGG
>NW_016901038.1:0-306 GCF_001698545.2 Rhinopithecus bieti | reverse complement strand
GGCCGGGCGCGGTGGCTCAAGCCTGTAATCCCAGCACTTTGGGAGGCCGAGACGGGCGGATCACGAGGTCAGGAGATCGAGACCATCCTGGCTAACACGGTGAAACCCCGTCTCTACTAAAAAATACAAAAAACTAGCCGGGCGACGAGGCGGGCGCCTGTAGTCCCAACTACTCGGGAGGCTGAGACAGGAGAATGGCGTGAACCCGGGAGGCGGAGCTTGCAGTGAGCTGAGAGCCGGCCACTGCACTCCAGCCTTGGTGGCAGAGCAAGACTCCGTCTCAAAAAAAAAAAAAAAAAAAGAAAA
>NW_016901037.1:0-281 GCF_001698545.2 Rhinopithecus bieti | reverse complement strand
AAAACTCTAGAAGAAAACCTAGCAATACCATTCAGGACATAGGCATAGGCAAAGACCTCTTGACTAAAACACCAAAAGCAATGGCAACAAAAGCCAAAGTTGACAAACGGGATCCAATTAAACTAAAGAGCTTCTGCATAGCAAAAGAAATTATCATCAGAGTGAACAGGCAACCTACAGAATGGGAGAAAATTTCTGCAATCTTCTCATCTGACAAAGGGCTAATACCCAGAATCTACAAGGAACTTAAACAAATATACAAGAAAAAAACAAACAACCCT
>NW_016901036.1:0-283 GCF_001698545.2 Rhinopithecus bieti | reverse complement strand
TGTTAGTTTTCCTTCTAATAGTCAGGACCCTCAGCTGCATGTCTATTGGAGTTTGTTCAAGGTCCACTCCAGACCCAGTTTGCCTGGGTATCAGCAGCAGAGGCTGCAGAAAAGTAAATATTGCTGAACAGCAAATGTTGCTGTCTGATCGTTCCTCTGGAAGCTTCATCTCAGAGGTGTACCCAGCCATGTGAGGTATGAGGTGTCAGTCTGCCCCTAGTGGGGATGTCTCCCATTTAGGCTACTCAGGGGTCAGGGACCCACTTGAGCAGACAATCTGTCC
>NW_016901035.1:0-324 GCF_001698545.2 Rhinopithecus bieti | reverse complement strand
GTACATTTTATAGCTCTGAAAATGTAAGGTGTTTTGACAATGAATTAGGAAGACTGTCAAATACATAACAATAAATTACACTTAATCAAATTAAAGCCTCTTTTTTTTATTATTATACTTTAAGTTCTAGGGTACATGTGCATAACGTGCAGGTTTGTTACCTATGTATACTTGTGCCATGTTGGTGTGCTGCACCCATCAACTCGTCAGCACCCATCAACTCGTCCTTTACATCAGGTATAACTCCCAATGCAATCCCTCCACCCTCCCCCTCCCCCCATAATAGGCCCTGGTGTGTGATGTTCCCCTTCCCGAGTCCAAGAG
>NW_016901034.1:0-324 GCF_001698545.2 Rhinopithecus bieti | reverse complement strand
GAAAATCCACTGTGGGCCGGGCGCGGTGGCTCAAACCTGTAATCCCAGCACTTTGGGAGGCCGAGACGGGCGGATCACGAGGTCAGGAGATCGAGACCATCCTGGCTAACACGGTGAAACCCCGTCTCTACTAAAAAATACAAAAAACTAGCCGGGCGAGGTGGCGGGCGCCTGTAGTCCCAGCTACTCGGGAGGCTGAGGCAGGAGAATGGCGTAAACCTGGGGGGCGGAGCTTGCAGTGAGCTGAGATCTGGCCACTGCACTCCAGCCTGGGCGACAGAGCAAGACTCCTTCTCAAAAAAAAAAAAAAAAAAAAAAAAAAAA
>NW_016901033.1:0-306 GCF_001698545.2 Rhinopithecus bieti | reverse complement strand
CTTTTTTTTATTATTATACTTTAAGTTCTGGGATACACGTGCAGAAAGTGCAGGTTTGTTACATAGGTATACACGTGCCATGGTGGTTTGCTGCACCCATCAACCCATCACCTACATTAGATATTTCTTCTAATACTCTCCCTCCCCCCACTCCCCACTCCCGACTCCCTGACATGCGCCGGTGTGTGATGTTCCCCTCCCTGTGTCCATGTGTTCTTGTTGTTCAGCTCCCACTTATGAGTAAGAAAATGCGGTATTTGGTTTTCTGTCCTTGTGATATTTTGCTGAGAATGATGGTTTACAGCT
>NW_016901032.1:0-324 GCF_001698545.2 Rhinopithecus bieti | reverse complement strand
AACTTTGGGCAGTATGGCCATTATCACGATATAGATTCTTCCTATCCATGAGCATGGAATGTTCTTCCATTTGTTTGTGTCCTCTCTTATTTTCTTGAGCAGCGGTTTGTAGTTCTCCTTGAAGAGTTCCTTCACATCCATTGTAAGTTGTATTCCTAGGTATTTTATTCTCTTTGTATGAATTGTGAATGACAGTTCACTCATGATTTGGCTTTCTGTTTGTCTATTATTGGTGTATAGGAATGCTTTGTTATTTTTGCACATTAATTTTGTACTCTGAGACTTTGCTGAAGTTGCTTATCAGTTTAATGAGATTTTGGGCCG
>NW_016901031.1:0-304 GCF_001698545.2 Rhinopithecus bieti | reverse complement strand
TAGGTAAAGAATAGGGGTAGGGGTGTGATCAGGGCAAAGGAAGGAATCCCCAGCACACCACTACCCAGTCTCTCTTTTCCAACTCTTTTCTTTTCTTTTCTTTTCTCTTCTTTTTTCTTTTTTTTTAGACAGAGTCTCGTTCTGTCACCTAGTCTGGAGTACAGTGGCGCAATCTCCGCTTACTGCAACCTCTGCCTCCCAGGTTCAAGTGATAATCGTGCCTCAGCCTCCCGAGTAGCTAGGACTACAAGCATGCACCACCATACCTGGCTAATTTTTTGTATTTTAGTAGAGACAGGGTTTT
>NW_016901030.1:0-322 GCF_001698545.2 Rhinopithecus bieti | reverse complement strand
CACATGAAATACTTAAATCAAAATGGCCACCTTAGACTGTCCTGCATCCTCTCCCACAATGCCCTGGGCTCCTCCCAGCACTGAGCTTCTCCCACAATGCCCTGGGCTCCTCCCCAGGCCCGAGCTTCGTGGGATTCTCCCAGTCCCGAGCTTCTCCCACAATGCCCTGGGCTCCTCCCCAGACCCGAGCTTCTCCCACAGTGCCCTGGGCTCCTCCCCAGACCCGAGCTTCTCCCACAGTGCCGTGGGCTCCTCCCCAGCCCCTGAGCTTCTCCCACAATGCCGTGGGCTCCTCCCAGCACTGAGCTTCTCCCACAATGCC
>NW_016901029.1:0-306 GCF_001698545.2 Rhinopithecus bieti | reverse complement strand
CCTATAATAAGTCTCTAGGGGCCGGGCGCGGTGGCTCAAGCCTGTAATCCCAGCACTTTGGGAGGCCGAGATGGGCGGATCACGAGGTCCAGAGATCAAGACCATCCTGGCTAACACGGTGAAACCCCGTCTCTACTAAACACATAAAAAAAAAAAATTAGCGGGACATGGTGGCAGGCACCGGTAGTCCCAGCTACTCGGGAGGCTGAGGCAGGAGAATGGCGTAAACCCGGGAGGTGGAGCTTCCAGTGGGCTGAGATCCGGCCACGGCCCTCTAGCCTGGGCGACAGAGTAAGACTCCATCTC
>NW_016901028.1:0-248 GCF_001698545.2 Rhinopithecus bieti | reverse complement strand
ACAATATATATATTTTAGGAAAAGAGTAAAGAGAAAGACAGGAAGAAAACAAATTGCAGAGAAGAGAAGGGAAAAGAATGTAAGAGAAAGGAGAAGAGACAGTCATAATGCAAGAAAAGGAAGAAAAGACAATCTTTTACTGTATGACGTTCTTTACCTGAATTACTTTATTCAAATTAACAAGGTGAAATACATAATATTTTAAACATTATAAACATTTAATATAATATGCATTACCGAATATTTTG
>NW_016901027.1:0-324 GCF_001698545.2 Rhinopithecus bieti | reverse complement strand
GTGTGTGTGTGTGTGTAGTGTGTATTCCTCCATGTACAGCTTGGAGGTGAGCCTGGGACTTGTGTCAGTTCATTCACAGAATTAGGTTCATTCTCAAAATCTCTCCTCTCTGAGATTTCCTCCACACTAACTTCCAGTGACCTCTTTTCCTGGTTCTTCTGGCTGGAGAGATGGGGTTCGTTAAGAGTTTTAAACTCAAGCAGCTAGTGGCATCGGCAGGTTCCAGGCGATTCGAGCTCCAGCTAGGATGATCGAGGTTGTTTGCAACGACCGTCTGGGGAAGAAGGTCCGCGTTAAATGCAACACGCATGATACCATCGGGGA
>NW_016901026.1:0-1812 GCF_001698545.2 Rhinopithecus bieti | reverse complement strand
ACAGGAGAAAGTGGGAAAGATCTAAAATCGACACCCTAATATCACAATTAAAAGAACAGAGAAGCAAACGCACACAAATTCAAAAGCAAGCAGAAGATGAGAAAAAACTAAGATCAGAGCAGAACTGAGGGAGATAGAGACAAGAAAACTCTTCAAAAAAATCAATGAATCCAGGAGGTGGTTGTTTGAAAAGATTAACAAAATAGATAGACCACTAGCTAGACTAATAGAAAAGAAAAGAGAGAAGAATCAAATAGACACAATAAAAAATGATAAAGGGGATATCATCACTGATCCCACAGAAATACAAACTACCATCAGAGAATACTATAAACACTTCTACTCAAATACACTAGAAGATCTAGAATAAACGGATAAATACCTGGACACATACACCCTCCCAAGACTAAACCAGGAAAAAATCAAATCCCTGAACAGACCAATAAGAAGTTCTGAAATTGAGGCAGTAATTAATAGCCTACCAACCAAAAGCCCAGGACCAGACAGATTCATGGCTCAATTTTGCCAGAGGTACAAACAGGAGCTGGTACCTTTCCCTCTGAAACTATTCTGAACAATAGAAAACAGAGACTCCTCCCTAACTCATTTTATGAGGTCAGCATTATCCTCATACCAAAACCTGGCAGAGACACAACAACGACACAAAACAAATTCAGGCCAATATCCCTGATGAACGTTGATGCAAAATCCTCAGTAAAATACTGACAAACTGAATCCAGCAGCACATTAAAAGCTTATCCACCATGATCAAGTCAGTTTCATCCCTGGGATGCAAGGCTGGTTCAACATACACAAATCAATACATGTAATGCATCACATAAACAGAAACAATGACAAAAAAACCACATGATTATTTCAATAAATGCAGAAAAGTCCTTCAATAAAATTTAACTCTCCTTCATGTTAAAACTCTCAATAAGCTGGGTGCTGATATAACATATCTCAAAATAATAAGAACTATTTATGACAAACCCATAGCCAACATCATACTGTATGGGCAAAAGCTGGAATCATTCCCTTTAAAACCTGCACAAGACAAGGATGCCCTCTCTCACCGTTCCTATTCAACACAGTATTGGAAGTTCTGGCCAGGGCAATCAGGCAAGAGAAAGAAATAGAGGATATTCAAATAGGAAGAGAGGAAGTCAAATTGTCTCTGTTTGCAGCTCACGTGATTGTATATCTAGAAAACCCCATCGTCTCAGCCCCAAATCTCCTTAAGTTGATAAGTAACTTCAGCAAAGTTTCAGGATATAAAATCAATGTGCAAAATCACAAGCTTTCCTATACACCAATAATAGACAAACAGAGAGCCAAGTCGTGAGTGAACTCCCGTTCACAATCGCTACAAAAGACTAAAATACCTAGAAATACAACTTACAATGGGTGTGAAAGACCTCTTCAAGGAGAACTACAAACCACTGTTCAAGGAAATAAAAGAGGACACAAACAAATGGAAAACATTCCATGCTCATGGATAGGAAGAATCAATATTGTGAAAATGGCCATACTGCCCAAAGTAATTTATAGATTCAATGCTATCCCCATCAAGCTACCATTGACTTTCTTCACTTCACATAATTAGAAAAAAATGACTTTAAATTTCATATGAAACCAAAAAAGAGCCCATATAGCCAAGACAATCCTAATCAAAAGAACAAAGCTGGAGGTATCACGCTACCTGACTTCAAATTATAGTACAAGTGTATAGTAACCAAAAGAGCATGGTACTGGTACCAAAACAGATATCTATATAGACCAATGGAACAGAACAGAGGCCTCAGAAATAAA
>NW_016901025.1:0-248 GCF_001698545.2 Rhinopithecus bieti | reverse complement strand
TTTGTAATTCAGTTTTCCCTGTTCTCATTTGCTTTCTCTCTCTCTAGCTGCAATGGAAGACGTGTCTGTTCCCCTTCTGCCATAATTGTAAGTTTCCTGAGGCTTCCCTAGCCATGCAGAACTATGAGTCAATAAAACCTCTTTTCTTTATAAATTACCCAGCCTTGGGTATGTCTTTATAGCAGTGTGAAAACAGACTAATACAGAAGTATATGTTAACTTTCTCTGCTGAGCGTGATGGCGCTTGA
>NW_016901024.1:0-1079 GCF_001698545.2 Rhinopithecus bieti | reverse complement strand
GCATTGAAACCTATGGTGAAAAGGAACTATCTTCAGACAAAATTAGAAAGAAGCATTCTGACAAACTGCCCTGTGATTTGTGAATTCATCTTACAAAGTTAAACCATCTTTTCATTGAGCAGTTTGCTAACACTGTTTTCTTGTAACCGCAATGGGTTATTTCAGAGCAGATTGAAGCATAGGGTGACAAAGGAAATATCCTCATATAAAACTAGAAAGAAGCTTTCTGAAAACCGCTTTGTGACGTGTGAATTCACCTCACAGATTTACATGATCCTTTTATGGATCAGTATGGTAGCAATCTTTTAGGGATTCTGAGAAGGGATAATTGGTGTCACATTGAAGACTGTGGCGACAAAGGAAATATACTCAGATAAAACTAGAAGAAAGCTTTCTGAGAAAGCTATTTGTAATGAGTGAATTTGTCTCACAGAGTTACACCTTTCTATTCATGGAGAAGTTTGCTAACACTGTTTTCATCTAATCTGTAATGAGATATTCTGGAGCACATTGAGGCATATAAGAAAAAAGGAAATATTCAATGATAAAACTAAAACAAGATTTCTGAGAAACTCCTTTGTGATGCATGAATTCATGTCACAGAGTTACATTGTTCTTTTCCTTGACCAGTTGGCTTACACTGTTTTCCTGGAATCTGCAGTGGGATATTTCAGAGCACATTGAAGCTTAGGGTGACAAAAGATATATCCTCAGAAAAAAATTAAAAGGAAGTTCCTGAGTGTGATTTGGGAATGCATCCCACAGAGTTACACGATTCTATTCATGGAGCAGTTTGGTAGCACCGTTTTGGGGAATCTGGGAAGGGATATTTCGGATCACACTGAAGCCTATGGTGACAAAGGAAATATCTTCAGATAAAAGCTATAAGAAGATTTCTGAGAAACTCCTTTGTGATTCATGAATTGATATCACAGAGTTACACCTTTCTTTTCATGGGGTAGTTTGGTAGCACTTTTTTGGGGAATCTGGAAAGGGATATTTTGGATTGCATTGAGCCTCTGGTGACAAAGGAAATATCCTCAGTTAAAACTAGAAAGAAGCTGTCTGAGAAACTTCTT
>NW_016901023.1:0-2063 GCF_001698545.2 Rhinopithecus bieti | reverse complement strand
GAAACACACACACCGTATACACAGCCCCACACATGTATCGCACACACCATATGCACCACACAAATACACTCTCACACCCCTCCACACACCCCACACCTATACAAACCACATACACCCCTCACAAACACACGCACCATGCACCACACACCACACCCACACACTGCACCCACATTCCCCAGATCCACCAGAGACCCATTGCCCCTGGCCTGGGTGGGAGTCTGTGACAGGGACTTAGGAACTGTGACTCCAGGCAGTGCACGTTTGCCGCACACGCAGGCAGGCAGCGCGGGCAGGAGCTGACTCAGCCCGTTTTCGCCATTTGTCTCCAATGCGGGCCGTGCTGTGCGGAGGAGCAGAGGTCCCTGATTAAGGCCCCTGACTCCGAGCCAGGGCTTATTGATCTCGTTTTGCAGACAGAGAACATGGATGCGGGGAAGAAAAGAGTTCAGCCAGGAGTGGCAGCCACTGGGCTACCCGAGCAGACTCTGCCTGCGGTCCCCACGGAGAGTGGCTCCGGCGGGGAAGGGCCTGGTGCGCTGGCAGCCAGGGTCTCCCTGGGGGGCACTCGGGCAGAGGCCTGGGCCGGGACCAGACCACACCGACTCTTCCCTCCCCATCCCAGCCAGGGCAGAGAAGCTTCTGGCAGCAGAACGGCAAACCTAAGTGACCACCATAGGGGTGTGAGCCTCCCCGGCCTCTGGGGCCATGGGCGCAGCCGCGGAGAGGCTGGGCCTGCCTGGCGCTGGTACCGGGGAACCGCCTGGCTCCAAAGAGCAGCTCAGAAAAGTCATTGGAGCCAGTGCCTGAACAGCCACGGGGACCGGGAGGAGGGAGGAAGGAGGAAGGAGAGGCCTTTTTT
Organism: Rhinopithecus bieti; assembly: GCF_001698545.2. Classification (NCBI taxonomy): domain Eukaryota; kingdom Metazoa; phylum Chordata; class Mammalia; order Primates; family Cercopithecidae; genus Rhinopithecus; species Rhinopithecus bieti. Next base: position 1,204 of record NW_016901023.1, on the reverse strand, counting down.
GACCTACCTCCCTCTCCCTGCCCCGGTCCAGGCGCACAACAGCAGCGGCCGGTGGGGAGGGCAGGGTTTAGGCACAGAGCCCCTCGCGGGCCCGTGGGTCTCCCTCAGCTCCAGGGAGGCGCCGGCCTCGGCCTGCCATCGTCTCGCGGGTCCCAGGCCCTCTCTCTGCCCACAGCCACCCTGCCTCCCTCCACCTGAGCCCTGTCAGGCCCTCTCTCCAGAGCTCAGGGAGATGCCGTGGGGAGGAAGGAGAGGGGCAGTCAATTCTGCAAAGCACCTTCTAGAAAGGGGCCACAGAGTCCGCTGGTCAAGGGCTGTGGGCACCCAGGCACCGTGGGCTGATGCCCTGGCCACTTGGCAAACACCTCACAACTCTCGAGCCTACGGTAACAGTTGAGAAACAGTTGCGTTTCTTTTGCCCACAACTCCCCATGTTACAGGAAACTAGTGGTCATCGGCCTCCATGTCCTCAGAGAGGCAGGGACAGCTGTGTTGGTGTGGCCCTGGAGCCTTTGGGGCGTCCCTGGCAGGGCTGCAGCGTCTTCATGTGAGACAAAAGGCAGCTTCTCATGCCTGGGCTTCCAGATTCTCCACGGGTGCGTGTTTGGCCTGGGCTGTGTGCTCCGCCTGGGGCTGTCCCAGGCCAGGGCAGTGCTGCCAGGGCGTGAAGGGGACATGGGACCTGACTGCTTCTGCTTTGCTCACAGCTCTTAGCACCTCAGGAGCCAGAACCCCTCAGTGTGTGGTGGGGACGGGGGGTGGCGGGCAGGGGCACGGTGGGTGGTGGGGAGGGCCAGGTCTAGTCAGAAGCCAGGAGGCGAGCCAGGCCCAAGGCTGATACCAGCTGGTTCTGGGCTCCAGCCAGGAGCAGGTGGCCATGAGGAGCCAGGCTCTCTGCCCCTCCTCGGGAGGCCCCGCAGGAGCCCTGGCACCTTTCCCAGTGCCAGCTGCGCAGCCCGGGTCCAGAAGGGCCCGCAGTGTCTGCAGCTGCCTGGGGACCACATGCGTGACTGGCTGCCCGCGTGCTCATCCCACCTCTCTCCTCTGCCTGGCTTCGCGTCGTCTGCCTGCCCTCAGGGACAAGCGTGCCCATCTGACACCTCAGCGCCTGCCCATTCCCCGGGACCAGGCCATCTGGCCTCGCTGCTGCCTCTGCTCTGTGCAACCCCACGACCCAGCCTGTCACCTCCTGCTCCAGCCTCCG
>NW_016901022.1:0-678 GCF_001698545.2 Rhinopithecus bieti | reverse complement strand
AAAAAAAAAAAAAAAAAAGGCAAAAGGTAGCTTACTAAGTTCAAAATCTTACAGTATAGGGCTATTCTGTTTAAAAAAAAAAGAAAGAAAGAAAGAAAAGAAAAGAAAAGAAAAAAAAAGATGGTTTAACATTAACCACTGAAAATTCCCTTAACCCAGCAGGTTTCCTACCAGGGTATCTAAATCTTAATTACCATACAAAGGTACGACCAGACCTAGGAGGAACTCCCTTTAGGACAGGAGGATAGATGGTTCCTCTTGGCTAATTGAAGGGAAAAAAAGAAAAAAGAAAAAAGCCGTCTATACCAATTCTAAGTTAATTTGGACTAAACAAGGTCTTATTAATAGCAAAGGATAATTGAAATCCCAGAATTACAAAGTTTTCAACAAAAGTAAAATTTGTTATAAGTTAACAGTGTAACATACATTATAGTAACTTCTAATCTTGTGGCTTTAGACTGTCTAGTCCACAGACATGGAGGAAGTTTGCTTTGGAAAAGAATGGTTATCATCTTTGAAAAAAAAGGGGAAAACGGGGCAGAATTTATCTAAAAGAATGTTATATGGTAAATTCTTGTCCTGAAATAAATTCACTGGCTGTTTAAAGAAAGAAATGTTTTCAATAAGTCAGAAAGTTGAGGCATGTCGAACAATTGTCTGCAAAAGTAGTGAAAAAAA
>NW_016901021.1:0-324 GCF_001698545.2 Rhinopithecus bieti | reverse complement strand
CAGACCGGGCGACAGAGCGAGACTCCGCCTCAAAAAAAAAAAAAAAAAGAAACCATCATTCTGAGCAAACTATCGCAAGGACAGAAAACCAAACACCTCATGTTCTACTCATAAGTGGGAATTGAACAGTGAGAACACTTGGACACAGGAAGGGGAACATCACACACCGGGGCCTGTTGTGGGGTTGGGGCAGGGGGGAGAGATAGCATTAGGAGATATACCTAATATAAATGACGAGTTAACGGGTGCAGCACACCAACATGGCACATGTATACATATGTAACAAACCTGCATGTTGTGCACATGTATCCAAGAACTTAAAGT
>NW_016901019.1:0-339 GCF_001698545.2 Rhinopithecus bieti | reverse complement strand
AATGATAAAAGTGCTCGCAAACTGCTCCATGAAAAGAAGGGTGTAACTCTGTGAGATGTATTCACACATCACAAAACTGTTTCTCAGAAAGATTCTTTCTAGTTATTATCTGAGGGTATTTCCTTTTTTACCATATTTCTCACTGCACTCCTCAATATCACATTTGCAGATTCCACGAAAAAAGTGTTACCAAACTTCTCAATGAAAAGAAAGGTGTAACTCTGTGAGATGAATTCACGAATCACAAAGCAGTTTCACAGAAGGCTTCTTTTTGGTTTTTATCTGGGGATATTTACTTTGTCACCATAAGTTTCAAGGCACTTCCAAATATCCTATTGC
>NW_016901018.1:0-248 GCF_001698545.2 Rhinopithecus bieti | reverse complement strand
TTCCTTCCTCTTTCTTTCTTTCTTTCTTTCTTTCTTTCTTTCTTTCTTTCTTTCTTTCTTTCTCTTTCTTTCTTTCTTTCTTCCTTCCTTCCTTCCTTTCTCTTTCTCTTTCTTTCTTTTTTCTTTCCCTCCCTCCCTCCCTTCCTCCCTCCCTTCCTTCCTTTCTTCCTTTTCTTTCTTCTTTCCTTCCTTCTTTCCCTCCTTCTTTCCCTCCCTGCCTTCCTGCTTTCCTGCCTTCTTTCTTTCTT
>NW_016901017.1:0-314 GCF_001698545.2 Rhinopithecus bieti | reverse complement strand
TTTTTTTTTTTTTGAGACGGAGTCTTGCTCTGTCACCCAGGCTGGAGTGCTGTGGCCGGATCTCAGCTCACTGCAAGCTCTGCCTCCCGGGTTCAGGCCATTCTCCTGTCTCAGCCTCCCCGAGTAGCTGGGACTACAGGCGCCGCCACGTCGCCCGGCTAGTTTTTTTGTAGTTTTAGTAGAGACGGGGTTTCACCGTGTTAGCCAGGATGGTCTCGATCTCCTGACCTCGTGATCCGCCCGTCTCGGCCTCCCAAAGTGCTGGGATTACAGGCTTGAGCCACCGCGCCCGGCCAACCCTAAATATGTTTTAA
>NW_016901016.1:0-339 GCF_001698545.2 Rhinopithecus bieti | reverse complement strand
GCTTCAGTGGCCAGTTTGATCAAGTAGAAGAAAGGGTATCAGTGATTGAAGATCAAATTAATGAAATAAAGCGAGAAGACAAGTTTAGAGAAAAAAGAGTAAAAGAAATGAACAAAGCCTCCAAGAAATATGGGACTATGTGAAAAGACCAAATGTACATTTGATTGTGCACCTGAAAGAGATGGGGAAAATGGAACCAAGTTGGAAAACACTCTTCAGGACATTATCCAGGAGAACTTCCCCAACCTAGCAAGGCAGGCCAACATTCAAATTCAGGAAACACAGAGAACACCACAAAGATACTCCTCGAGAAGAGCAACCCCAAGACACATAATTGTC
>NW_016901015.1:0-312 GCF_001698545.2 Rhinopithecus bieti | reverse complement strand
TTTTTTTTTTTTTGAGACGGAGTTTGCTCTGTCACCCGGGCTGGAGTGCAGTGGCCAGATCTCAGCTCACTGCAAGCTCCGCCTCCCAGGTTTATGCCATTCTCCTGCCTCAGCCTCCGGAGTAGCTGGGACTACAGGCGCCCGCCCCTCGCCCGGCTAGGTTTTTTTTGTATTTTTAGTAGAGACGGGGTTTCACCATGTTAGCCAGGATGGTCTCGATCTCCTGACCTCGTGATCCGCCCGTCTCGGCCTCCCAAAGTGCTGGGATTACAGGCTTGAGCCACCGCGCCCGGCCTCCTTACAAGACTTTCA
>NW_016901013.1:0-305 GCF_001698545.2 Rhinopithecus bieti | reverse complement strand
CACACAAACGCACCTCATGGCCCCCCAACAAAAATGCACCCAACTCCCACACATACATACACACAAATGCACTCCACGCCCCGCAACACAAATGTACCCAACTCCCACACATACACATAGATACACACAAATGCACCCCACGTCCACTCATACACACACAAATACACCCCACACCCATACATATACACACACAAATGCACCCCATGGCCCCCCAACACAAATGCACCCAACTCCCACACATACACACACAAATGCACTCCACGCTCCCGCAACACAAATGTATTCCCACACATACACATAGATAC
>NW_016901012.1:0-319 GCF_001698545.2 Rhinopithecus bieti | reverse complement strand
ATGAAAAAATGCTCAACAACACTAATGACCAGGGAAATGCAAATCAAAACCACAATGCCATACCACTTCACTCCTGCAAGGATGGTCATAATCAAAAAATAAAAAAATAGTAGATGTTGGCATGAATGTGGTAAATAGGGAACACTTCTACACTGCTGGTGGGAATGTAAACTAGTACAACCACTATGGAAGACAGTGTGGAGATTCCTTAAAGAACTAAAAGTATAACTACCATTTTATCCAGCAATCCCACTAATGGGCTACCCAGAGGAAAATAAGTCATGTGAAAAGATACTTGCACATGCGTATTTATAGCAGT
>NW_016901011.1:0-215 GCF_001698545.2 Rhinopithecus bieti | reverse complement strand
ATCGAGACCATCCTGGCTAACCCGGTGAAACCCCGTCTCTACTAAAAAATACAAAAAAAAAAAAAAATAGCCAGGCGAGGTGGTGGGCGCCTGTAGTCCCAGCTACTTGGGAGGCTGAGGCAGGAAAATGGCGTGAACCCGGGAGGCAGAGCTTGCAGTGAGCTGAGATCCGGCCACTGCACTCCAGCCTGGGCAACAGAGCGAGACTCCGTCTC
>NW_016901010.1:0-283 GCF_001698545.2 Rhinopithecus bieti | reverse complement strand
GAGACGGAGTCTTGCTCTGTCACCCAGGCTGGAGTGCAGTGGCTGGATCTCCGCTCACTGCAAGCTCCGCCTCCCGGGTTTACCCCATGCTCCTGCCTCAGCCTCCCGAGTAGCTGGGACTACAGGCGCCCACCACCTCGCCCGGCTAGTTTTTTGTATTTTTTAGTAGAGACGGGGTTTCACCGGGTTAGCCAGGATGGTCTCGATCTCCTGACCTTGTGATCCACCCGTCTCGGCCTCCCAAAGTGCTGGGATTACAGGCTTGAGCCACCGCGCCCGGCTG
>NW_016901008.1:0-205 GCF_001698545.2 Rhinopithecus bieti | reverse complement strand
ATCGAGACCATCCTGGCTAACACGGTGAAACCCCGTCTCTACTAAAAACACAAAAAACTAGCCGGGCGAGGTGGCGGCGCCTGTAGTCCCAGCTACTCGGGAGGCTGAGGCAGGAAAATGGCGTGAACCCGGGAGGCAGAGCTTGCAGTGAGCTGAGATCCGGCCACTGCACTCCAGCCTGGGCAACAGAGCGAGACTCCGTCTC
>NW_016901007.1:0-801 GCF_001698545.2 Rhinopithecus bieti | reverse complement strand
GAAAGCTTCTTTCTAGTATTTATATGAGAATATTTCCTTTTCACTGTCAGCCTAAATGGACTCCCAAATATCCCTTTGCAGATTCCACGAACACTCTGTTAGCAAACTGCTCCATTAAAGGAAAGGTGTAACTCTGTAAGATGAATTCACACATCACAAAGAACTTTCTCAGAAAGTTTCTTTCTAGTTTTATCTGACAATATTTTCTTAGTCTAGATAGGCTTCAATGCCATACAAAATATCCCTACTCAGATTCCCCAAAACAGCACTACCAAACTGTTCTATGAAAAGCATCGTGTAACTCTGTTAGATGAATTAAGACATCACAAAGTGATTTTTTAGAGAGCCTATTTCTAGTTTTATATGAGGAGATTTCCTTTGTCACCATAAACTTCAATGGGCTCTGAGATATCCCATTGCAGGTTCCAAGAAAACACTGTTAGCAATCTGCTCAATGAAAAGAACTGTGTAAATCTGTGATGTGAATTCACACATCACAAAGCAGTTTCTCAGAAAGTTCTTTCTAGTTTTATCTGAGGATATTTCCTTTTACACCATAGGTATCAATGGGATCCCAAATATCCTTTTGCAGTTTACCAAAACAGTATTATCAAACTAGTCCATGAAAATGAAGGTGTAACTCTGTGAGATGAATTCACACATCACAAAGAAGTTCCTCAGAAAGCTTCTTGCTAGTTTTACCTGAGTGTACTTCCTTAGTCACCGTAGGCTTTAATGCGATCCAAAATATCCCTTCTCAGATTCCCCAAAAAGAGTGTTATCAAAGAGATCCATGAAAAG
>NW_016901006.1:0-836 GCF_001698545.2 Rhinopithecus bieti | reverse complement strand
TCATCATGAAGATGTTCTGACAAAACTGAATTTGATCCAAGAATTGTTCTCAAAGATTTTTTCCCTCTTTGTAATTTTAAATTGGTTTTATTTAATGTTTTTTGAATATGTAATGTGTCTTATAAGACACATAAAATATAGGAAAAGACTCACTTTCACCACTGTACCATTTATCCATTCTCTATCCCCACTATCATACCATAAGTAATCATAATTGTTGGTGTATGAGCAAGTGTAAGCAAAACACACACACACAGAGACATATAATGATCCTCACAGTCACTCTTACATAAATATAATATTATACACATTTTACATACCTTGCTGTTTTGACTTGAAAACATATCTTGGGCATTTCTCAACGATACGGTGTAGATAATTTCCTCTTTCTTTTGCACGTCTGTACAATACTGAATTTCATCTATCATTTATTTAACAAGCTCCCCATTTTGGATACTTGGACTGTTCTAATATCCATGTTTTCCCAATATCTTGTTATTGCAAATGATTTTATAATAAGCATGTGTACAGATTTGTCATTTCAAAACTGTACAGGTGTATCTGTAGGACAGACACCTAGAAATGGGACTGCTGGGTCAAAAGTTATATAGTCTGGTTATTTTCAAAATTTATTCTTCTCTTCACAGAACTTGTACCATGTTACATTTCCACTAGCTATATGAAAATGTCATTTTCCTCACAGCTCATCAACAGACGGTGTTGTCAAACTTTTGGATTTTGCTTATATGACTTATGAGAAACAGTACTGGCTGTGTAGTTGTAATTTATTATACTGTAATTATAACTACTATTATAATTATTATAATATAATTTAT
>NW_016901005.1:0-248 GCF_001698545.2 Rhinopithecus bieti | reverse complement strand
CCTTAAATATTCTCAGTTCTATTTCAGATTTTTGGGTCAAATTAAGTTAGGCTGCTAGAAAAGAAATCAGGAATTTGTTATTGGTCTATTCAGGGATTCGACTTCTTCCTGGTTTTGTCTTGGGAGGGTGATGTGTCTAGGAATTTATCCATTTCTTCTAGATTTTCTAGTTTATTTTCTTTCTTTCTTTCTTTTTTTTTTTTGAGACGGAATCTTGCTCTGTCCCCCGGGCTAGAGTGCAGTGGCCG
>NW_016901004.1:0-283 GCF_001698545.2 Rhinopithecus bieti | reverse complement strand
TTCACAAACCAGGAGTTCATTCATTTTTTTTTTTCTCTTGCTCAGGCTGGCGTGCAATGGTGCCATCTTGGCTCACTGCAGCCTCTGCCTCCCGGGTTCAAGTGATTCTCCTGTCTCAGCCTCCTGAGTAGCTGGGATTATAGGCGCGCATCCCCATGCCCAGCTAATTTTTGTATTTTTAGTAGAGATGGGGTTGACCAGGCTGGTCTCAAACTCCTGACCTGAGGTGATCCACCTGCTTTGACTTCCCAAAGTGCTGGGATTATAGGTGTGAGCCACTGTG
>NW_016901003.1:0-248 GCF_001698545.2 Rhinopithecus bieti | reverse complement strand
GAAAATGTGGTACAAATACACCATGGAATACTATCCAGCCATAAAAAAGAATAAGATCATGTCCTTTGCAGGAATATGGATGAAGCTGGAGGCCATTTTCCTTAGCAAACTAACGCAGGAACAGAAAACCAAGTATTGCATGTTTTCACTTATAAGTGGGAGCTAAATGATGAAAACACATGGAAACGTAGAGGGGAACAACACACACTGGGGCCTACTAGACAGGGGAGGGTGGGAGGAGGGAGAGG
>NW_016901002.1:0-756 GCF_001698545.2 Rhinopithecus bieti | reverse complement strand
TAAAACCAGCTTTTATAAGTAACTTTGATTTAATAGTCTGTCGGCTTAACCTTTGTTGCATCTAAGCATGTTGAAAAGTGTTTCTTTAGAATTGATTTCCAGTGTTTTGCTTTTGTGATGGAATGAAAGCAGAGTTGGTAAATTTGTATAACTTTGAATTTTGCATTTGAATAGAATTGAGAATTGTGATAATATGAGAATATTGGAAATATTAAAGTTCTTCATATTTTCTGTTTTAAAAGTACTCAAGCAAGTACCTGCCCAGTGTTGTTATTTAGATGTGTTCTCATGGAACCTGCAGTGTTTATGAAAGGACAGTTTGTCATATAGAAGCAACGTTTTCTGTCCGATAACTTTTTTTTCAATTTTCTTTGCCCCTAAAAGAAGCATGAATGTGTCTGATCTGCTTAAATAAAACTTCAGCCAGGCCGGGCGCGGTGGCTCACGCCTGTAATCTCAGCACTTTGGGAGGCAGAGGCGGGTGGATCACCTGAGGTCAGGACTTCGATACCAGCCTGACCAACATGGAAGAAACCCCATCTCTACTAAAATACAAAATTAGCGGGCGTGGTGGCACGTGCCTGTAATCCCAGCTATTCGGGGGGCTGAGGCAGGAGAATCGCTTGAACCTGGGAGGCAGAGATTGCGGTGAACCGAGATCGCGCCATTGCACTCCAGCCTGGGCAATAAAAGCGAAACTCCGTCTCAAAAAAAAATAAACAAACAGGCCGGGCGCGGTGGCTCAAGCCTGTAATC
>NW_016901001.1:0-246 GCF_001698545.2 Rhinopithecus bieti | reverse complement strand
GCAGGGGAGGTGGTGGTTAGGGGATAGAGTCTTGCTCTGTCACCTAGGCTGGAGTGCAGTGGTGTGATCTCAGCTCACTGCAACCTCCACCTCCCAGATTCAAGCGATTCTCCTGCCTCAGTCTTCCGAGTAGCTGGGACTACAGGCTTGAGCAACCACGCCTGGCTAATTTTTTGTGTTTTTAGTAGAGATCGGGTTTCACCATGTTATCCAAGCTGGTCTTGAACTCCTGACCTCAAATGATCC
>NW_016901000.1:0-248 GCF_001698545.2 Rhinopithecus bieti | reverse complement strand
TCACATCTATAAGAGACTGTGGTCTATGTGACTCTTAAAACCTCTGGTGATGCCTGTGCCAAATCTATATATTCTCAGCTTCAAAGTTGGCCCTAGGTCATATGTGCAGTTACATATGGTCCGCTGGAACAAACAGTAATTTTTTTGAATAAATTTCAATCAATTTATTCAAATTAGTAGGGGCAAGTATTCTTTCAGATTGACTTACTTATGGTCAGGCAGCAATGGTAGTACAAAAACACTTGCTT
>NW_016900999.1:0-242 GCF_001698545.2 Rhinopithecus bieti | reverse complement strand
TGTGTTGTCTGTGTGTGTGTGTTGTATGTGTGTTTGTTGTGTGTGTGTTTGTGTGTTGTGTGTGTTTGTGTGTGTTTTATGTGTGTTTGTGTGTGGTGTGTGTGTGTGTTGTTTTGTGTGTGTGTTGTATGTGTGTGTTGTTTTGTGTGTTTGTGTTGTGTGTTGTATGTGTGTTTTTTGTGTGTTGTGTTTGTGTGTGTTGTCTGTGTGTGTGTGTTGTATGTGTTTTTTGTGTGTTGTGT
>NW_016900998.1:0-816 GCF_001698545.2 Rhinopithecus bieti | reverse complement strand
AACCTTTCTTATATTACGCAGTTTGGAAACTGCCTCATGAACGAATCCGCGAAGTGACAGTTTGGAGCACATTCAGGCCTATGGTGAAAGAGGAGATATCTTCAGATAAAACTGGATAGAAGCTTTCTGAGAAACTACTTATGATGTTTGCATTCCGCTGAGGGAGTTATAACTCTTTTCTCACAAGGCAGTGTTTAAACACTGTTCCTGTGTAACTGAAAAGTGATATTTCAGAGCGCATTGAGGAACTATGGCAAATAGAGAAATAAAATCGAGAAAGAAGCGTTCCATGAATCTGCTCTCTGATATGTACATTTACTTCACAGAATTTATGCTTACTCTATGTTGCCCAGTTTCGAAATTCTGTCTTTGAAGAATCTGTGAAGGGATATTTAGTGACGCCCAGAGGCTTGTGGTGAGCATGGAAACATCTTCCGATGAAACCTGCCATGTAACTTTCTGAGCAACTCCTTTGCGATGTGTGTATTCATCTCATAGATTTAAACCGTTCTTTGGATTGAGCAGATTGAAATCACTGTTTTGTGGAATCTGAGGAAGGACACTTACGAACGATCCTTAGAACATGGAGAAAGAAAATCCTCAGGTAAAATCCGGAAGGAAGCTTTCTGTGAAACTACTCTGTGTTGTCTTAATTCCTCTCAATTAGCTAAGTCTCTCCTTACGTGGAGTAGTTTTATACCCCTGTGTATGTTTAGCGTGTGATGGGACATTCGGGAGCACTTTGAGGCTTATGGGGAAAAAGGAAATATGTTCAGAACGAAACTGGAGAGAAGCTTTCCGAGGAACTGCTTTGAG
>NW_016900997.1:0-1605 GCF_001698545.2 Rhinopithecus bieti | reverse complement strand
CTAATTATCAATTTCCACTTATTTTAAGGTTATGAGCACATTTGCATGATTTTTTTTTTAGTTCCAATTAAATTCCCTGATCCTAGGTAAATATTAACATAGTAGGAGTAAAATTCATAAAATAAAGGCAATGATGAAGGAGTAGCCATATGTAAAATAATTCAAAATTTGTGAAAAAATAATAGGTACTAGTATCAAAAGAAGGCATTGCTCATCCATGTTATTGAAGTTATACTTTAATAAATAAGCATCAGTGTATAAAATATTATAAACATAATAACATCTAAGTGCCTGAATTCATATCCATACCAGGTTTTAGTCCTAATACTAGGTAATTATGAAGATGAATGGTAAATCACAACTTCTGTAAAATTCTGAATACATTTTACAGTATAATTTCTGAAAACAATTTTGATAGTAAATAACATAGATTTAAGATATATTTTGGATATACAATAGAGCTTTTGTACTTTTTTTCCCCTTCACTAGGTAGATCCATAACATTATCACTTCACCATAGTGCTGTTTCTACTGAGATTCATTCTTCAAACCATACATTGCTTTTATCACAACTATAGTTCTTACTAGTTGGGTGGTTTTGCTCTCTCTACACTCCAGTTTTCTCATTTATAAAGTATGTAGAGTACACAAAATTTAATGTAGAAGTTTCTATTGAAATTATACATATAATATTCTTATTACAGTTTCTAACAGTTAGAATGGGTCAAAAAAAGGTTGGCCATTATTATAATTATTCTATGCTTTTAAATTATTATTATTGTCAAATTACTTTTCCAATGAAAACCTTATGGCAGAAGCATATCAAATTATGTTTAGGAATTGTTTAAAAGCCATATGAATTGTTTAAAATTAACTCATATATTAGCAAGTCTTAATCCAGTTATGTTTTCGAGATAGAATTACTCCCAATGACTGTGGAATATCTATCACGAAAATTAAATAATAAACATTCAAGAGAATAAAGTTTTCCTTTTCACTATGCTTCCAAAATTACTAGAAATTAGTTTGCATATACTTATTCCTTTTATTCTCATAGTTCATAAGATAACAATTTTAACAAAACTGCTCATGTAAATGTCCATAAATTATTGTCCTATCAATTTTATCTGAACCAAAATATTTTGTGAATCATGGTGACTATATTTTTTTTTTGTGAAATGAATGTGCTGTGGTCATAATTTTATCTAATCTCTGATAGCATTAAGAGCAAAATTTTGGTAGCTTTCAGATATGAATTCTACTCTGTATATACCCTGGAATATTTATAAATACAAAATGGTTAGTAACAGAATCCCCAGATTTATATTTTGAACTGTAAACAAATGGATGTGTTTTAGGGTTTCAGCCATTGTTTCAGTCAGTGTTTTCCAGCAGTCATTACTGTATGCTTTGCCTTTTCTAGGTTAATGTTATTCTTTAATAATAGGTGATAGAAGAATTTTTTTTAATTTTAAAAAATTTTTAGTCCTTTTTTACACTGAAGGGCTAAGAAAATTTAACTTTGGTCTTAGTGGTTAAAAGAATGCTTCTTACTGAAAATTCATATTTAGTGACTCTCTTAGTGGGAAATATCTGGACTTTTTC
>NW_016900996.1:0-320 GCF_001698545.2 Rhinopithecus bieti | reverse complement strand
GTCACTAAGCAGTTGCTCAGAAAGCTTCTCTCCAGTTTTCAACGGAAGACATTTGCTTGCTCACCACAGGCATCCGACTGCCACTTAATATCGCTTTGCAGATTCCTCAAAGACAGAGTTTCAAAACTGGGCAACGTAGAGTAAGCTTTAACTCTGTGAAGTGAAAGCACATATCTGAGAACAGTTTCTTGGAATGCTTCTTTCTGGGTTTTATTTGAGGAGAGTTCACTTTTCACCATAGTCTCAAATGCCCTCCGAAATATCCCCTTTTCAGTTTTACAAGAACAGTGTTCAAACACTGCCTTATGAGAGAAGAGGAA
>NW_016900995.1:0-1817 GCF_001698545.2 Rhinopithecus bieti | reverse complement strand
AATCAGCACTCTGTGTCTAGCTCAGGGTTTGTGGATGCACCAATCAGCACTCTGTATCTAGCTAATCTGGTGGGGACTTGGAGAACTTTTATGTCTAGCTAGAGGATTGTAAATCCACCAATCACCACCCTGTGTCTAGCTCAAGGTTTGTAAAGGCACCAATCAGTGCTCTGTGTCTAGCTAGTCTAGTGGGGTCTTTGAGAACTTTTCTGTCTAGCTGAAGGATTGTAAATGCACCAATCAGCATGCTGTGTCTACCTAAAGGTTTGTAAATGCACCAATCAGCACTCTGTCTCTAGCTAATCTAGTGGGTACTTGGAGAACTTTTTTGTCTAGCTCAAGGATTGTAAACACACCAATCAGCACTTTGTGTCTAGCTAAAGGTTTGTAAATGCATTAATCGGCACCCTGTCAAAATGGACCAATCAGCTCTCTGTAAAATGGACCAATCAGTTTTCTGTAAAATAGACTAATGAGCAGGATGTGGGTGGGGTCAGATAAGGGAATAAAAGCAGGCTGCCCAAGCCAGCAGCCGCAACCTGCTTGGGTCCCCTTCCATGCAGTGGAAACTTGGCTCTTCACGATAAATCTTGCTACTACTCACTCTTTGCATCTGCGCCGCGTTTATGAGCTGTAACACTCACTGCGAAGGTCTGCAACTTTACTCGTGAAGTCAACAAGACCAGGAACCAACTGGAAAGAATGAACAACTCCAGACACCATGCCTGTAAGAGGTGTAACACTCACCAGGAAGGTCTGTACCTCTTGACTCCTGAAGTCAGCCAGACCCTGAACCCACAAGAAGGAAGAAACTCTGGACACACCTGAAAGAACAAACTCTGGACACACCATCTTTTAACAACTATAACACTCACCAGGAAGGTAGATGGCTTCGTTCTTAAAGTCAGCGAGACCAAGAACCTACCAATTCGGGACGCACAAATATGGTAGTTCCCACTGTCTTTTACTTGCCCCACATGTGCCTGACAACATAGCCACTCCCACATATCCCCATGTGTGTAGAACATCATGGCGCCCTGCATTTGCATATTAAAAGACTAAGGTAAGAGGGCCAGTTTTTTCCCGGGCTACATGAATGACATGCCTCATCAAACCAATCTCCTGAGCCCTATGCAAATCAAACACTACCTCCTCTAGCCTCCACATAGAAGCAGCCACTTTTCCACCCCACATGGGGTTTTCTCTCTATTTGAATCCATCCTCCCTTTGTTTCGGTGCGGCGGAGCTCTTTTCTTCTTCCTTCCTCCTTTCTTGCCCGTTAAAGGTTTTGCTCCTTAAAACCGTTCCACATGTATCTATGCCATTTTATCCTAACTGGTGCAAGACCAAGAACCCAGGTTTTCCTCTAGTCATTGGAACTGCATCAATATCTTTGCCTAATTCAAAGCTTATTTAACGGTTGTATGTGAAACAAGGTAAAAGAAACCAGTAAATAAGGTGGATAAAAGAAAGTTATAAAATAAAGAAATATTTTGGTAGAAAACAAAAAAAGCTTAAAGAAAAGTAATTTGATATAAGAGAGAATCTTGTGTGGTAAATTTTGTCCTAAAGTTAAAAAAAAAAAAAAAGAAAGAAAGAAAAAGACAGGGTTGTACAAAAAGAAGGGATGTTTAAAACAAAACAGTATAAACATGTTGTGAATGAACTATGTAAGTCATAGTAAGGTCAGTAAGAAGGGATTTTTAAAAGGGATTGAATAATTCAGTTGGCTGTGATTAAGAAGACATAATAGTCTTTCTAGAGATGGGTCTTCGATATTAAAAAATACACAAATACTAAACTTAAAAAAGTTAAAA
>NW_016900994.1:0-694 GCF_001698545.2 Rhinopithecus bieti | reverse complement strand
CAAGGAAAATGACCCTTCTCTGCATGGCACTCAGTGGCGTAAAGACACTCGGACTCGTAAGCTCATAGAAGACAGAACTTTCTAGTGAGCTGAAAATACTTAATGTTCCATTGTCTGCCCTCTGATTCCTCAGGTGGCCACTGAAATCTCATGCATTCATCAGCTCAAAGTTTGGAATTCTACCCAGTCTTGAGACTACTGTGTTGTATTTCTTTGCAATTAATTTTTTTGCATTGGGATTTCTTTCCCTCTGAATTCTAGCCTGGTGCCTTGTAGGTTTCTTGCTGCCTTCTCTTCCCCAGATTATAGCATCCTACAAAATGTGGTGTTACTTCTAAACTCACAGTACATACTTCAGTCCTAGTGATTATTTCCCTAGGCTGTCAGCTCATGTGGCAGCCCTCAAAAGTTGAATGCTGGCTGGGTGCAGTGGCTCACACCTGTAATCCGAGCACTTTGGGAGGCCAAGGCAGGTGGATCACAAGGTCAGGAGTTTGAGACCAGCCTGGCCAACATGGTGAAACCTTGTCTCTACAAAAAATTAGCTGGGCATGGTGGTGGGCGCCTGTAATCCCAGCTACTCAGGAGGCTGAGACAGGAGAATCACTTCAATCTGTGAAGCAGAGGTTGCAGTGAGCCGAGACCATGCCACTGCACTCCAGCCTGGGCGACAAGAGCAAAACTCCATCTCAAA
>NW_016900993.1:0-841 GCF_001698545.2 Rhinopithecus bieti | reverse complement strand
AAAGTGATGGGGAGAATGGAACGAAGTTGGAAAAAACACTTCAGGAGAACTTCCCCAACCTAGCAAGACAGACCAACATTCAAATTTAGGATAGATGGAGAACACCACAAAGATACTCCTAAAGAAGAGCAAACCCAAGAGACATAATTTTCAGATTCACCAAGGTTGAAATGAAGGAAAAAATGTTAAGGGCAGCCAGAGAGAAAGGTCGGGTTACCCACAAAAGAAGCCCATCAAACTAACAGTGGATCTCTCTGCAGAAACTCTACAAGCCAGAAGAGAGTGGGAGTCAATGTTCAACATTCTTAAAGAAAAGAATTTTCAACCCAGAATTTCATATCCAGCCAAACTAAGCTTCATAAGGGAAGGAGAAATAAAATCCTTCACAGACAAGCAAATGCTAGGGATTTTGTCACTACCAGGCCTGCCTTACAAGAGCTCCTGAGGGAAGCACTAAACATGGGAAGGAAAACTGGTATCAGCCACTGCGAAAACATACCAAAATGTAAAGACTGTCAACACTATGAAGAAACTGCATCAACTAATGGGCAAAATAATCAGTTAGCATAATAATGACAGGATCAGATTTATATATAACAATATTAACCTTAAATGTAAATGGGCTAAATGCCCCAATTGAAAGACACAGACTGGCAAATTGGATAAAGAGTCAAGACCCATCAGTGTGCTGTATCCAAGAGACCCATCTCATGTGCAAAGACACACATAGACTCAAAATAAAGGGATGGTGGAAGATTTACCAAGCAAATGGAAAGCAAACAAAAGTAGGGGTTGCAATTCTAGTCTCTGATAAAACAGACTTTAAACCAACAAACACAAA
>NW_016900992.1:0-1817 GCF_001698545.2 Rhinopithecus bieti | reverse complement strand
CTTACCTTATGGTCAAACATTAAAAATTAAATAAATATGTCTATAAGGTTTTATTAAAATTATGTTTAACATTAATAACATATTAATATAAAGATAAAATTTAGCTTATCTGGTATAAAATCATACGAGAAGCATTGTTAAATGTGAAATGGCATTTGGCTTTCTTTGGTTTAAAACTAATTTAAAAAGTTGCTAAAGGGAAATTTCTCAGTAAAAGGCACTAAGGACTATAAAGTCCACTGCCAAAGTCCCCATATTTAAAACAAAAGGTTAGTTTCTTAAAATTATGTATTTGCTTTATCTTCCCCTTTCTTTTCTTGAAAAAAACAAAAAACAAAAAAAAAACAACAACTGAAAGTATTTCAGTAAACCAGCACCAGCCTGAAGATCACATTCTCATCAAAGGGTGGAAAGAAGAAAAGGACCAGCCTGGGGGGAAGGACCCTACCTTGTGCAGCTAACCACTAAGACTGCTGTTGTACACCACCAAGACTGCTGTTGTACAGCAAAAAAAGGATGGACTCAGCACACCTGAGTCAAGAAAGAACCACCCCATCTAGAGTCATGGGCCATAATCCCAGGGGAAAACCCTACCAAACTAAAGCTAAGAAAAAATCTCTTTTATCTACTCTATTATGCTTTCTTCTTTCTACCTTCTATTGCTGACCATCTAGTTATTAACGTGACAAAGTCAATATAACTTTGAACTATTGCATTTAATGCTTGTCTTGTTATAACCTGTAAGGACTTGCCAAGTCAAAGACAGCTCTCTACTTCAGAAGAGTACTTCTGTCCCTTCCCAACTGTTCTCAGATGAGGCATTAGTAAACTAGGACCATTTAATCCAGGGAGATTTCAATAAAGACCCCAGTGCCAGTCAAGGGTGTTGCCCCCCATTGTAAAGCTTTCAGGCCATAGTTGGTCCAACATTCCATGGACCACTACAGAGCAAGGATCAACTGCCCCAACTGTTTTTTTTAATATCCTAAAATCATGCATTCATTTTACTAGAGGATCATAGAAGCTAAAGACTTAAAACAAACTTTAGCAATTAAGGCAGGGTACCAAGATGCAAATGCCTGGCTAAAATGGATCAAATATTCCATTCTGCACGTTAAACAAAAGTCGTTGTTATGCTTATGCACATGGCAGACCAGAGGCCCAGATTGTCCTCTTTCCACTAGGTTGTTCCGCCAGTAGACCATGCATGGGCTGCATGGTAGCTCTTCTCCAGGATTCTACAGCCTGGAGTAATAAGTCATGCCAAGCTCTGTCTGCTATATCCCAAAGTTCAGCACCCTGCCATGCAGCCCCTGAGGGCCATCCAGCTTCTGTCTCCCAACGCTGAGTTCACTTCGTGTCTCTCATGACAGGGAGGAAACTTAGCATTCCTTGGAGACCTGAAAGGATGCAGTGAGCTTAAGAATTTTAAAGAGCTTATCAATCAGTCAGCCCTTGTTCATCCCAGAGCTGATGTGTGGTGGTATTGTGGTGGACCTTTACTGGGCACTCTGCTGAATAACTGGAGTGGCACTTGTACTTTAGTCCAATTGGCTATCCCTTTCACCCTAGCATTTCATCAACCAGAAGGAAAAAATAATAATAAGACATCATAATGCAAGAGAAGCCCCTTATGGGTCTTTTGACTCTCATGTCTATTTAGATGCAATTGGAGTCCCATGAGGAATACCATACCAATTTAAAGCTGGAAATCAAATAGCTGCAGGATTTGAGTGAATATTTTGGTAGGTGACAGTTAATAAAATGTAGATTAGATAAACTACATCTATTACAACCAACAGCAATGAGGTTTTCAT
>NW_016900991.1:0-800 GCF_001698545.2 Rhinopithecus bieti | reverse complement strand
TTATCATCATAGATTTATTCCATTGTATCATTTTCTATGAAAAGAATGGTACTCCATGACTTAATGAGGAGAGGAAGAAATCATTTTGCACGTTTCTCCAACTAAGTAACTAAAGGCCTCACCTAGCCATAACCTTTGTTTAGAAACCTCTGTGGTTTTATATAAGGGGGGTAATATGCATTTTCTCTTTGAAAGATCAGAGTATGTGATTTCATCCCTGTTCTCTCATTCTTCCTTATGAGCACATCTATGTTTTGAATATTCTCCAGGGACTTTTACAGTGATCTCTAAACTTTTATTTATTTATTTTCATGCCTCCTTTGTCAGATATTCACCAGAGATAGAAAGCCAATTGATGTATGTGGCAGCCAGTTTTATATAGCCATGCTTTGCGCACTGGACAAGAACTCTTGTAAAAGTAAGAGATAGAAGCCTCCGCCATCCCCTTAAGCAGTTGGAAATATTACCTGTAAACTTATGATGTGGATACAACCAGATATAGTTTTCCAAAAGTCATTCAGTTCAGATTAAAACCCAAATAGATTATTCCTCTGGAGTAATGGAATTCCAATTTGCTATTTGCATACGTAACTTGGAAGCTGGATGTAATCTTAGCACATATAAAGAAATGGTTTTAAGATTTATAATGTAGAAACCCAGAAACTGTATAGTAGTGAAGAAATTTACTAAGAGGTCATAAAATGCACAATTTTATTGTTTTAAAACATCTTAGTTTTCTTTATTAACCAATAATCATCCATTTCCTTCCTTAAATTATTAAAATAAAAGCTGTAATAAAT
>NW_016900990.1:0-689 GCF_001698545.2 Rhinopithecus bieti | reverse complement strand
TCTTCTCTTTCTTTTTTTTCTGATACTTATTCAAATAATTCATCTCTTTTGTTCTTCAGTCGTCACTTTCGTGTTTCATTTCTGAATGCCTCTTCAGGCCCGGCCTCGGTCTTTGCTGAAATTGCGTATTTGAAACAGTCCACAACATCACTCAGTATCTGTAGATTTGTCTTGTCTAAGTGGAATTCATCCTAAAATGGATAGCTTTAGATCTACAAGAGATCTGAATAATAGTTTAAAACCATTACCCTCATCTGAAAGATAAGGTGGTGAGTCTGGGACAGAGGAAGTGACTTGCTCAGTGAAGTCGACTCCAGACCGGACTCCAGGTTTCTTGGTTTCTTGTTCACTGTAAAGTTTGCCCTTAAGCCAATTTCTTGTCACAACCATCTCATTTCTGGCCATCATACAGAGAACATCACCTTTAAATTGTCCCTCTTCTTTTATCATAGTCCACTTAGTCACCAGGTCCTACCCGTCCCTTGTCAGTGTTGGGAATTTGCGCCTTCCTCTCCATTCCCACTCCTTGTTCTAATTCTCAGTCTTTATACTTAAGCCTCACTGTCATGCCACTGTTGCCGTTAGATTTTCTGTTTCTGACCTTTTAAGCCTTTTATCCATCCAGAGCGTTGCTGTCAGCACTCGATTTTGGCATAATGCCTGCCCACTGCTTCGTCTTTTCTATTTGT
>NW_016900989.1:0-1345 GCF_001698545.2 Rhinopithecus bieti | reverse complement strand
TGTTTTGAATATGTTAGGTTAAATAAAACATTCTTAAAATAATTTCACTTTTAAAAAATTTTAATGTGGCTACTCAAAACATTTTAATTATATATGTGGCTCACATTATATTTCTAATAAACAGCACTGGTCTAGAGTAGGAGTAGCAAACTTTTAGAATAAAGGGCTAGGCCATAAATATTTTACGCTTTTCAGACCATATGATTTCTGTCCCAACTACTCCCAACTACTCAATTCTGCTATTGTACACAAAAGCAGCCATAGACAGTATGTAAATGAGTGAGTGTTGGTTGTGTTCCAATAAAACTTGATTTACAAAACAGGTAGAAATGGTAGCCTTGAAAACCAACAGCCTACAATCATGGTGAAAACCAGCAGCCTGGCAGCCACCAGAGGGAACAGAACATGGAGTAGAATGTTGGAGCTCCTTCCAAGCCTCATTTCTGAAGAATTAATATTTGGCCTGTCTAGCAGTTCCTTGGAAGACCCCACTTGCAAGGCTTTTTTTTATTAGGCATGATTCAAGAGCGTGCTCAGTGTGAAAACGTTTTCCTTGGGGTGGGTATTTGTCAAAATAATTAGAGACAAATGATTAACTTTACAGCTGCCTATGGTAATAGACAACAGTTGTGGTGAACATTAAGCTAACCAAAAGCTTAAAAGTAACTGCTGGGGAATGAGATGTCCATATGGGGCTTAGAAAAGTTCCAACAAATTCCTGGGAATCTAAAAGGCTGTGCATATGCACAGGATGATATGCATTCCCAAGGCTGTGCACATGCTCAGAAAACACCTGAGAAAGGCCAAAGTTCTCACCTATGGCTGAACTTCAAGCTCTGTACAAGTGAAGTGCTAAGGCAAAGTTGTTAACTGGCAGAATGTTGAGGGCATGCCCCAACACACACACAGAGCACCTTGGTAAAGACTGGGAGACTTACTGGCTCCATGAATTTAAGCAAATCTCTGTACAATGGTTAGCTGACCACTAAGCTAAGCAAGCAGAGACTTCTGTGACCCCACATGACAAAGAATCCAGACTTTGCAGAATTAATTTAGAAAAGCCACTAAACAGGCCAGGTGTGGTGGCTCATGGCTGTAATCCCAGCACTTTGAGAGGCCAAGGCAGGTGGATCACTTGAGGTCAGGAGTTCGAGACCAGCCTAGCCAACATGGCGAAACCCCGTCTCTACTGAAAATACAAAAGAAAATTAGCCGGGCATCATGGCACATGCCTGTAATCCTAGCTACTTGGGAGGCTGAGGCAGGAGAATCTCTTGAACCCAGAAAGCGGAGGTTGTAGTGAGCCAAGATCATGCCACTCCACTCCAGCCTGGGTGACAGAGTG
>NW_016900988.1:0-945 GCF_001698545.2 Rhinopithecus bieti | reverse complement strand
ACGGCACATAAAAGGTGCTCAATAAATGTTTGTTATCATCATCATTTGTCATATTTTTTTAATGGCTGAAAAGACATTATTTTCCAAGGCTGTATTCCCTTGCATCCCTCAAATACCTCAGTCTCACACACGGCTATTTTAGGGCCCCTTCATTGATACCTAAAATCCTTCACACCCTTCATCTCCAACTACACCCGTCTTTCAATTCCAAAACTATGATAAGTTCCACCATTTGATTTCTCTATTACTCTCTTGGGCTGTAAAGTTTATTAGAGAAAATCATGAAACCGTATTTAGCTTTCTTTCAACTGCTTGTGTTTCCATCTGGGCTTTGGCAGCCTTTTGTCTGTAATAATTTATCTCTCTTTGCTATGTTTCTAAATCATAGCCCAAAAGTAGTCTAACTTTCATTATAATGCCTTCCTTAACCATGTTAATTCATATTGATCCCTAACTTCACTAACATCTTGTGGTATTTAAGTCTGTACCTATCACTTCTCAATTATTTACCATTTTATGCTTTGTATAATGTACAATATACACTATATCCTCAAAAGTACAGTTGTTAAATGAAGGGTTTCTCTGGGTACATGCCTCTAAAAAAGTATTAATAAATTTTAAGGTCATGTTTCATCCCTTCATGGGACCAATATTCTAAGGTAATCCATGAATATGAACCCAGAGAAGTCAAGTTTCAATAATATAATAATGAATCAATTAACAAGTGTTATTTGAACTAAACATTATATTAGATAATATAGCAGATATACAAGCATAATACTAGGCCTCCACCCTAAAGGAACTTAAAATCTCTTCAGGAAAATAACATTCCATGAAAAGAGACAAATTTTCTCTGAATCTTGAGAAGTAGATAAGATACTGAAAATATCGAGAAAAGAAAGAACACTGTTTTAGCCAGAGTGACCAACATGTGCCAAGCATGGA
>NW_016900987.1:0-324 GCF_001698545.2 Rhinopithecus bieti | reverse complement strand
TATATCTCCTAATGCTATCCCTCCCCACTTCCCCCCACCCCATAACAGGTCCCAGTGTGTGATGTTCCCCTTCTTGTGTCAAAGTGTTCTCATTGTTCAATTTCCACCAATGAGTGAGAACATGCAGCATTTGGTTTTTTGTCCTTGCAATAGTTTGCTGAGAATGATGGTTTCCAGCTTCATCCATGTCCCTATAAAGGACATGAACTCATCTTTTTATGGCTGCATAGAGTTCCATGGTGTATTTGTGCCACATTTCTTAATCCAGCCTATCATTGATGGACATTTTGGTTGGTTCCAAGTCTTTGCTATTGTGAATAGTGC
>NW_016900986.1:0-323 GCF_001698545.2 Rhinopithecus bieti | reverse complement strand
GCTTTTTTTTTTTTTTTTTTGAGATGAAGTCTCACTCTTGTCACCCAGGCTGGAGTGCAATGGTGCAATCTTGGCTCACTGCAACCTCCACCTCCTGGGTTCAAGTGATTCCCTGCCTTAGCCTCCTGAGTAGCTGGGATTACAGGCACCTGCCACCATGCCCAGCTAATTTTGTATTTTTTAATAGAGATGAGGTTTCATCATGTTGGCCAGGCTGGTCTCAAACTCCTGACCTCAGGTGATCCTCCCGCCTTAGCCTCTGAAATTGCTGGGATTACAGGTGTGAGCCACCGTGCCCGGCCACTACCCTGCCTTTCTTGTTG
>NW_016900985.1:0-507 GCF_001698545.2 Rhinopithecus bieti | reverse complement strand
CATTTTGTATTGTGCCTATTTGATTTCTTCTCTCTTTTCTTCTTTATTAGTCTGGCTAGTGGTCTATCTATTTTGTTAATCTTTTAAAAAAACCAGCTCCTGGATTCATTGATTTTTTAAATCAATGAATTTAAAAAATCTAGCTCCTTCAGTTCTGCGCTGATCTTAGTTATTTCTTGCCTTCTGCTAGCTTTTGAGTTTGTTTGTTCTTGCTTCTCTAGTTCTTTTAATTGTGATGTTAGGATGTCAATTTTATATCTTTCCTGCTTTCTCCTGTGGGCATTTTAGTGCTATAAATTTCCCTCTAAACACTGCTTTAGCTGTGTCCCACAGATTCTGGTATATTGTGTCTATGTTCTCATTGATTTCAAAGAACTTATTTATTTCTGCCTTCATTTTGTTACTTATCTAGTAGTCATTCAGGAGCAGGTTGTTTAGTTTTCATGTAATTGTGCAGTTTTGAATGAGTATCTTAATCCTGAGTTCTAATTTGATTGCACTGTGGTC
>NW_016900984.1:0-324 GCF_001698545.2 Rhinopithecus bieti | reverse complement strand
ACAGACCCCCCATGCCCTGGGCTTCCCAGGAAGCTGAGTGACCAGCGCAGATCCGACGCCCTTGGCTTCCCAGGAAGCTGAGTGACCAGCGCAGACCCGATGCCAGGGGCTTCCCAGTCAGGCTGCCAGAACCCACCATCTGCCATCAGCTGCACACACAAACCGTTTCCACTGGCGATATTTCAAGGCCTTCTTTTTTCTTTCCTCCGCAGAGAAACCATCAGGAAAACGTTCTGAGTCACGAGGTGATGACCTCCAAGTGTGTTTGTCTCGGTTTCCAGCCTGTTCGGGTGAGCACCAAGATAAACTGCAAATTGGCTAAAA
>NW_016900983.1:0-323 GCF_001698545.2 Rhinopithecus bieti | reverse complement strand
TTTTTTTAAAGATGAATTCCTCATTAATTTTTTTATTGTGTTTATGGGAGTCACCATTATTCAATTTTCTTTCCTTTCCTCTATGAAGCTTGCATTCATCAATTGTAAAGAAGCGTAGGAAATATGCTGAATATTTAAGGCAGTAGCATTCAATCAATTTCTGTTAACATTTGTGGAAGATCAAATTTAATTATCTTGTGGAGCAGCGACTTGAAAACTTTCCCTAATCCAGCAGCTAGAAGAAGTATAAGCTTTGTTAAACCTTTTACTGAGCCACAAGTTATTCTCAGTGTAACCAGGCTATTTAATTCTTTAAAATATTT
>NW_016900982.1:0-507 GCF_001698545.2 Rhinopithecus bieti | reverse complement strand
GTGTAGGTATGTGAGTGTAGGTGTGTGTGTGTAGGTGTGCGAGTGTAGTGTGTGTGCGAGTGTAGGTTGCGTGTAGGTTGCGTGTAGGTGTGTGTGTTAGTGGAGGTGTGTGTGTAGGTGTGCGAGTGTAGGTGTGCGTGTGTGTGTAGGGGTGTGTGTAGGTGTGCGAGTGTAGGTGTGCAAGTGTAGGTGTGCGTGTGTAGGTGTGTGAGTGTAAGTGTGTGAGTGTAGGTGTGCGTGTGTGTAGGTGTATGAGTGTAGGTGTGTGTAGGTGTGTGTGTGCGAGTGTAGCTGTGCGTGTGTAGGTGTGTGTAGGTGTGCGAGTGTAGGTGTGCGTGTAGGGGTGTGTGTAGGTGTGCGAGTGTAGGTGTGTGTGAGCGTAGGTGTGCGTGTGTGTAGGTGTGTGAGTGCGAGTGTAGGTGTGCGTGTGTGTGCAGGTGTGTGAGTGTAGGTGTGTGTGTAGGTGTGCGAGTGTAGGTGTGCGTGTGTAGGTGTGTGTGCGCGAGT
>NW_016900981.1:0-248 GCF_001698545.2 Rhinopithecus bieti | reverse complement strand
CTAGTGGTCTAACTTATTTATTTCTTCAAAGACCCAGCTTCTGGACTTTATCTTTTGTATGCTTTTTTTTTTTTTTTTTTTTTTTTTTAAATTTTTATTTTCTTTTTTTTTTTTTTTTTTTTTTTTTTATAGTTCCAATTTCTTTCTTTTTTTGTTTTTTTTGTTTTTTTTTTTTTTCTCCTTGCTATAGGCTTGGTCTCCTCTTGTTTCTCTAGTACCCCTAGATGTGATGTTACATTGTTCCTTTG
>NW_016900980.1:0-644 GCF_001698545.2 Rhinopithecus bieti | reverse complement strand
AACTCAGTTTATTTGTAGGTGTAAAAGAAGTCAAGTTTCTACAAGTCTGTCTTTAGTCACTCTCATTTCAAGGCCACCCGCAATTCCAATGATCCATTTTACTCCAATTTAGCCACCAACTAGCCCAGTCACAAGTTGGAGTACTGACATCACATCTGTTTGCCCCATATCCAAGATTTAACACTCTGGGTTCTCCTTCTGGCCTCACTAAAATTTACTCTGTTAAGTATGGATTAAGATTCTACAAATATATTAATAAAATATTTTAAAAGGCACGTTTTCAGGATAATCATAATCAACTGTATATTGAACACAAATACACACGAAAACATACAGCCACACCACAAAGTAGACTGTAATAAATATTATCTCTATTTTACACTTCTCCCATTTTTTTACCTCTTCTAAATCTGTTCTTTGCCCTCATTATTACCTCTTCTGCCTCTACACCTCCGTGTTCATGAGAACGCTACAGTGCAGTGTTTCCGGGCCAGGCTCTGGAATCAGATGGCATTGTAGTGAGCTTTGGCTACACCATATGCCATGTATCCGATCTTGGACAAGTTACATATCCTTTCTGTGCCTCAGTTTTTTCATCTCTAAAATATGTATATATATATATATATGTGTGTGTGTGTGTGTGT
>NW_016900979.1:0-360 GCF_001698545.2 Rhinopithecus bieti | reverse complement strand
TTCAATTAGAAATTAATAACACAGAGATACTTGAAATATTGTAATGTAGACAGTAAATAACATAGCATTAAATAAGAAAACATGTCAATTTCTTTTTTTTTTTTTTTTGAGGCGGAGTCTCGCTCTGTCGCCCAGGCTGGAGTGCAGTGGCCGGATCTCAGCTCACTGCAAGCTCCGCCTCCCGGGTTTACGCCATTCTCCTGCCTCAGCCTCCCGAGTAGCTGGGACTACAGGCGCCCGCCACCTCGCCCGGCTCGTTTTTTGTATTTTTTAGTAGAGACGGGGTTTCACCGTGTTAGCCAGGATGGTCTCGGCCTCCCAGAGTGCTGGGATTACAGGCTTGAGCCACCGCGCCCGGCC
>NW_016900978.1:0-318 GCF_001698545.2 Rhinopithecus bieti | reverse complement strand
TTCCTGTGGAGCCGGGCAGAGCAGAGTCTTATTTCTTTTATTGCAAAAGCGAATGAGAGAAATATCACTGAATTCTTTTCTCAGCAAGGAACAGCCTGGGAAAAGAATGCACTCCCGGGGTAGACCTCTAAAATGGCGACGCTGGGAGTGTCTGTCTTATGCAGTTGTAGATAAAGGATGAAATACGACCTGGTCTCCTGCAGCTTCCCCAGGCTTGTTAGGATTGGGAAATTCCAGCCTGGGAAAATTCTAGTCAGACTGGTTCTCTGCTCTTGAACCATGTTTCCTGTTAAGGTGTTTATTAGTGGCAATGCATGC
>NW_016900977.1:0-246 GCF_001698545.2 Rhinopithecus bieti | reverse complement strand
GGTGGATCTTGCTTTCTAAAACAAAAAACAACTTTATTGAGATATTACTGACATATAAAATTGTATATGCTTAAGGTATACAACTCGAGCTTTTGATATGCAGATGCATTGTGAAATGTTAACCACATTTCAGTTCCTTAACATATCCATTACCTCTACATAGTTACCATTTATGTGTGTGTGTGTGTGTGTTTGTGTGTGTGTGTGGTGACAAGATTTAGATCCACCCTCTTTGCAAGTTTCAAG
>NW_016900975.1:0-283 GCF_001698545.2 Rhinopithecus bieti | reverse complement strand
AGGCTGGAGTGCAGTCGTGCGATCTTGGCTCAATGCAAGCTGCGCCTCCCAGGCTCACGCCATTCTCCTGCCTCAGCCTCCTGAGTAGCTGGGACTACAGGTGCCCGCCACCTCACCCGGCTAGTTTTTTGTATTTTTTAGTAGAGACGGGGTTTCACCGTGTAAGCCAGGATGGTCTCAATCGCCTGACCTCGTGATCCACCCGCCTCAGCCTCCCAAAGTGCTGGGATTACAGGTGTGAGCCACTGCACCTGGCCTATCCTTCCATATTTTTTGCTATGCA
>NW_016900974.1:0-622 GCF_001698545.2 Rhinopithecus bieti | reverse complement strand
AAAAAAAAAAAATGTCCAGGGATGTCTAGGGCTAGCTGTATACATGCATTCCAATTACCAGTCATTTTACTGATCTGAATACTGCAGATTTCATGGTTAAAAAAATGATTGTCTCATGGTCCTACAGAGTTTTCTATTAAACAGAGATTTAATTATGTTCACTAGATGGCATATAAGGCAGGAATACATTGAGAATATTTAAAAGGACACTTAGTAAGAAGAGTTGAACTAAAACAGATTTTCTGTTCAGCTACAAGTTTACCAAAAGATTCAAATAACCAAATAACTAGAACACTTCATTCATAAAGTATTCTGGTTTAGTAGAAGCATTATTATAGATTTAAACAGAAGTATAGCTCACTTTACACAATAAAAGTAGCTAGAAATGTTGCACATAAATCACATTTTAATCCCTTCAGAAATTCTACAGTCCTCAAGGATTGGATCCTGACTTTGTGTATAGTCCCTAGCACGTAGTTGGCAACCAGCTTTGTTTAATAAGTAATTCAATTAAATGATATTTAAAATGTACTTGGGAAATACAATAAATACCAAGGAATACTGTGTATTCCATAATAAACAGCACTACTTTTTTAAAATTTCAAAATTAAATTCAGTCATT
>NW_016900973.1:0-247 GCF_001698545.2 Rhinopithecus bieti | reverse complement strand
AGAACAACTGAAGGCCTTACCACATTGTTTACACTCATAAGGTTTCTCTCCAGTGTGAGTCCTTTCATGTATTCGAATGGAACTGGAACAACTAAATGCTTTACCACACTGTTTACATTCATAGGGTTTCTCTCCAGTGTGAGTCCTTTCATGCATCCGAAAGGAACTAGAAAACTAAAGGCTTTACCACACTGTTTACATTCATAGGGTTTCTCTCCAGTGTGAATTCTTTCATGCATTCGAAAGG
>NW_016900972.1:0-208 GCF_001698545.2 Rhinopithecus bieti | reverse complement strand
TTTTGTCGGGGGGGGGTTTTCTTTTATTGGTTTTTTTTATATTATATTATTTTTTTTTTTACTTTTCTGACTAGTGTGAGATTGCATCTTATTGCGGTTTTAATTTACATTAATCTGATGATTTGTGATGTTGAGCATTTTTTAATATGTATGTTAGCCACTTGTATGTCTTCGAGAAGAGTCTATTCATCTTCTTTGCCCATTTTAG
>NW_016900971.1:0-283 GCF_001698545.2 Rhinopithecus bieti | reverse complement strand
GGAGACGGAGTCTCGCTCTGTCGCCCAGGCTGGAGTGCAGTGGCCAGATCTCGGCTCACTGCAAGCTCCGCCTCCCGGGTTTACGCCATTCTCCTGCCTCAGCCTCCCGAGTAGCTGGGACTACAGGTGCCCGCTACCTCGCCCGGCTAGTTTTTTTGTATTTTTTTAGTAGAGACGGGGTTTCACCATGTTAGCCAGGATGGTCTTGATCTCTTGACCTCGTGATCCGCCCGTCTCAGCCTCCCAAAGTGCTGGGATTACAGGCTTGAGCCACCGCGCCCGG
>NW_016900970.1:0-807 GCF_001698545.2 Rhinopithecus bieti | reverse complement strand
AAAAAATTGTGTACAAATACATGTTTCAGTACTTTTCCTTCAATTCTGGTAGGTAGGTACTAAGGAGTGGCACTTCTGGGTAACTTGGTTATTCTATGTTTACCTTTTAGGAACCATCAAAATGTTTCCCACAGTGACTATACCATTGCGCATAAGCAGCAGCAAACCTTGATTATTTTCTTTCATCATAACTCTTTTACAAAGGAAATTATTGTATTTTTTCCCGTGTTATATGCCTTGTGGGATTTCTGTCATTGTTTACACATCATCTTTTAGCTCAACTCTAAGCTCTGCAACCCCTAAGACAGTATCTTCTTCATCATTTGTTCATTTATTAATTCATGGACTCCATTAGTAGTTGGCAGTGTAGTTTAAGAATCCCAGCTCTGGAGTGGAACTACCTGGGCTCAAGAACTAAATCTGCTTTGCTGGGCGTGTGATTTGGGACAAGTTATTTCACCACTTTGTGCCTTAATCTCTTCATCTGTAAAATGAGGATAATGATAGTTGCATTAGTTTCTCATCTCTGCTATAACAAATTACCACAAACTTGGTATTAGTAGCTTAAAATAACACAGATTTATTCTATTCTGAAGACCCATGCACATGTATGTTCATTGCAGCACTATTCACAATAGCAAAGACATGGAACCAACCTAAGTATCCATCAGTGATAGGCTGGATAAAGAAATGTGGCACATATACACCACAGAATACTATGCAGCCATAAAAAAGAATGAGACCATGTCCTTTGCAGGAACATGCATGGAGCTGGAGGTGTCATCCTTAGCAAACTAACACAGGAAC
>NW_016900969.1:0-316 GCF_001698545.2 Rhinopithecus bieti | reverse complement strand
TTTTTTTTTGAGACGGAGTCTCGTTCTGTCGCCCAGGCTGGAGTGCAGTGGCCGGATCTCAGCTCACTGCAAGCTCCGCCTCCCGGGTTTACGCCATTCTCCTGCCTCAGCCTCCCGAGTAGCTGGGACTACAGGCGCCCGCCACCTCGCCCGGCTAGTTTTTTGTATTTTTTTAGTAGAGACGGGGTTTCACGGTGTTAGCCAGGATGGTCTCGATCTCCTGACCTCGTGATCCACCCGTCTCGGCCTCCCAAAGTGCTGGGATTACAGGCTTGAGCCACTGCGCCTGGCACGG
Source organism: Rhinopithecus bieti (assembly GCF_001698545.2). NCBI lineage: Eukaryota > Metazoa > Chordata > Mammalia > Primates > Cercopithecidae > Rhinopithecus > Rhinopithecus bieti. Next base: position 21 of record NW_016900969.1, on the reverse strand, counting down.
CTGGCTAATTTTGTACTTTTA
>NW_016900967.1:0-631 GCF_001698545.2 Rhinopithecus bieti | reverse complement strand
AAGAGTCAACTTGTGGCCTGCCCAGGTCTCATGTGCAATTTCACTATCAATAACAAGATATCCTTCCTGCATATTTTCTTGCAACTGAAGCTGCTGTATGTCCAACTGCATTATAACCAAAGTAATGGCCAGAAGGTCAACTATCTGGCCAGAGCTTTCTGTGATTGAGGGTCAGACAGTTGGATAAGTCCCTGAGTGCTTTAGTAGACTAAGCTAGAATATTCATACACTTCTGGGATAAACATAGAATTTTCATTTCCAGAGAGACCTACGAAGAAAGCAAGGTCTCTGAGAGGCCACCTGCCATATCTTGCCAAAGCTCCAGAGTCTTTTCCTCCCATGTGCACCCCAAGAATCCTACTCAGACCTTTACATTTTGTCTGATAATTGTGACACTTTTCACCCTTTTGCATTTTCCTTGTCTAAAAAAAAATTCAGAATCAGATATGAGTCTGTTAAATTCCGTGGGAAGCTATCCAGATTCTGCCCAGCCTCCCTTTCCACCTGTACTAACTATATGGTCATATACATTACAGAATATCACAGAATGACATTTATAACTATGTTCTGAATGTATAAACAAATACATCAATTAATTAAAGCATTAATTTTAAAGGTTGGTGGAGAAGTA
>NW_016900966.1:0-318 GCF_001698545.2 Rhinopithecus bieti | reverse complement strand
TTTTGAGACGGAGTCTTGCTTTGTCATCCAGGCTGGAGTGCAGTGGCCGGATCTCAGCTCACTGCAAGCTCCGCCTCCCGGGTTCACGCCATTCTCCTGCCTCAGCCTCCCGAGTAGCTGGGACTACAGGCACCCGCCACCTCGCCCGGCTAGTTTTTTGTATTTTTTAGTAGAGACCGGGTTTCACCGTGTTAGCCAGGATGGTCTTGATCTCCTGACCTCATGATCCACCCGTCTCGGCCTCCCAAAGTGCTGGGATTACAGGCTTGAGCCACCGCGGCTGGCCAACTGTGGTTTTTTTAAAGTAGCCAATTATTG
>NW_016900965.1:0-804 GCF_001698545.2 Rhinopithecus bieti | reverse complement strand
CTCGGTTGAAAATTCTTTTAAGAATGTTGAATATTGGCCCCCACTCTCTTCCGGCTTTAAAGTTTCTGCCAAGGGATCCACTGTTAGTCTGATGGGCTTCCCTTTGTGGGTAACCCAACCTTTCTCTCTGGCTGACATTAACTTTTTTTCCTTCATTTCAACTTTAGTGAATCTGACAGTTATGTGTATTGGAGTTGCTCTTCTCAAGGAGTATCTTTGTGTTGTTCTCTGTATTTCCTGAGTTTGAATGTTGGCCTGTCTTACTAGGTTGGGAAGTTCTCCTGGAAAATATCCTGAAGAGTGTTTTCCAACTTGGTTCCATTCTCCCTGTCACTTTAAGGTATACCAATGAGATGTAGGTTTGGTCTTTTCACATAATCCCATATTTCTTGGAGGCTTTGTTCATTTCTTTTACTCTTTTTTCTCTAAGCTTCTCTTCTTGCTTCATTTCATTCATTTGATCTTCGGTCGCTGATACTCTTTCTTCCACTTGATCAAATCGGCTACTGAAGCTTCTGCATATGTCACGTAGTTCTCGTGCCATGGTTTTCCGCTCCATCAGGTCATTTAAGGACTTCTCTAGAGTGGTTATTCTAGTTAGCCATTCGTCTAATCATTTTCCAGGTTTTAGCTTCTTTGCAATGGGTTCGAACATCCTCCTTTAGCTTGGAGAAGTTTGTTATTACCGATTGTCTGAAGGCTTCTTCTCTCAACTCATCGAAGTCATTCTCCGTCCAGCTTTGTTCTGTTGCTAGCGAGGAGCTGCGTTCCTTTGGAGGAGAAGAGGCGCTCTGATTTTAGAAT
>NW_016900964.1:0-411 GCF_001698545.2 Rhinopithecus bieti | reverse complement strand
AAGTTTTTTGATGTTTTCTGTCTCCATATGACTTGCTTTAGCCAATGTGGTATAATCAGGAGTGATATGGCTCACTTTGGACCCAAATCTTTAAAAGCCAGTTAATAATTCACCGCTTGCACTTCCCACAGTTCTGGTGATCACAGATGCTCATGTCAACAAACCTCCATTATCTCACATCCCTGAGTAACTCCTTGGGCAGATTGATCTAATAATCTACATAGGACATGTACTTGAAATGCAAATTTTCCATTTGTCAAACAAGCAAAATTTTGAAGTTGTTTTATATTGCAGAATTACTGACCCCACTGTGACTGTCAGAATAACAACATGTGTTTTCATTTGTTTCTGTAATAACTGTGCTACCCTATCCGGTATCTTCTGAATAAAAGATATCTAAACACCTGGACT
>NW_016900963.1:0-305 GCF_001698545.2 Rhinopithecus bieti | reverse complement strand
GGCCGGGCGCGGTGGCTCAAGCTTGTAATCCCAGCACTTTGGGAGGCCGAGACGGGCGGATCACGAGGTCAGGAGATCGAGACCATCCTGGCTAATACCGTGAAACCCCGTCTCTACTAAAAATACAAAAACCTAGCCGGGCGAGGTGGCGGGCGCCTGTAGTCCCAGCTACTCGGAGGCTGAGGCAGGAGAATGGCGTAAAACCCGGGAGGCGGAGCTTGCAGTGAGCTGAGAACCGGCCACTGCACTCCAGCCCGGGCGACAGAGCGAGACTCCGTCTCAAAAAAAAATAAAAAATAAATAAA
>NW_016900962.1:0-757 GCF_001698545.2 Rhinopithecus bieti | reverse complement strand
CACCAAAATAAAAAATAGGTATGAAAGTGGACTATTAATACTTGTGGAATTTATAATGTGTAATAAATTACTAAGTATTTATCAGAACATGCATAATGTAAGCAATTATGTATAGACATTAGTTTTATCTTTAAAGCTGCCAAGTGTTTTCTCTTCAGTTTTAACAGCCTTAACAAGATGTCTACCTCGTTCTCATGCTGTCAAATTAAATATAGACAATGTTATTATCTCTTGGGTCTTCTTCCCAGTTTATCTCTCAGTGTGCATATACCCAATTGCAATTGGAATTCTCTTTCACTGTCATTTTCCTTGATTCCTGAAGCTATCATTTCTCTGGGTTCATTCTTCATCTGGTGACAGATGATATACCCTTTCTGAGATTCAGTTGGTTCCTACCTTGTTGATTGCTTTCTTACCTGAGTTCAGTTTTTTCCCCACTCCAACATGGCTGTTTTCTACATGTTTCACCTTCTTTTACAATTTCATTCAGTCACTATTAGTACCAAGGTCTGAAAATCGATTTTCCCACAATAGGAAAACACTCTCCATGATTTTAGTCAGTCTTTCAGAAGGAAGGTTTCAGTGAAAGCATGATTATTCTTTTGTCTCAATTCTTCCAGCTTGGATAAGTTTACAGCATAGCATTTGAAACACATGCCATGTTTTATGCATCTGTTGTTCATCATATAGTTTCAAACAAGAAATGAGAAACTCATCTTTAACTTAATGTTATTTAGCTTAAGAAAAGGGCATAACA
>NW_016900961.1:0-281 GCF_001698545.2 Rhinopithecus bieti | reverse complement strand
TATTATTTTATTTATTTATTTATTTATTTTTTAGAAGGAGCCTCGCTCTGTCGCTCAGGCTGGAGTGCAGCGGCCGGATCTCGGCTCACTGCAAGCCCCACCTCCCGGGTTCACGCCATTCTCCTGCCTCAGCATCCGGAGTAGCTGGGACTACAGGCGCCCGCCACCACACTGGGCTAATTTTTTTTTTTTTTTTTTTTTTTTTTTTTTTTGTATTTTAGTAGAGACGGGGTTTCACCGTGTTAGCCAGGATGGTCTCCATCTCCTGACCTCGTGATCCA
>NW_016900960.1:0-306 GCF_001698545.2 Rhinopithecus bieti | reverse complement strand
TACTCAAAACCGCTCAACTACATGGAAACTGAACAACCTGCTCCTGAATGACTACTGGGTACATAACACAATGAAGGCAGAAAATAAAGATGTTCTTTGAAATCAATGAGAACAAAGACACAATATACCGGAATCTCTGGGACACATTTAAAGCAGTGTATAGAGGGAAATTTATAGCACTAAACGGCCACAAGAGAAAGCAGGAGAGATCTAAAATTGACACCCTAACATCGCAATTCAAAGAACTAAAGAAGCAAGAGCAAACACACACAAATTGTAGCAGAAGTCAAGAAAGTAATAAGATAA
>NW_016900959.1:0-691 GCF_001698545.2 Rhinopithecus bieti | reverse complement strand
TTTTTCCTGAGGCAGGAGTCTCTGTCGCCCAGGCCGGAGTGCAGTGGCGCCATCTCGCCATCTCGGCTCACTGCAAGCTCAGCCTCCTGGGTTCACGCCATTCTCCTGCCTCAGCCTCCCAAGTAGCTGGGACTACAGGCGCCTGTCACCATGCCCGGCTAATTTTTTGTATTCTTAGTAGAGACGGGGACTTTCACCGTGTTAGCCAGGATGGTCTCGATCTCCTGACCTCGTGATCTGCCCGCCTCCGCCTCCCAAAGTGCTGGGATTACAGGCGTGAGCCACCGCGCCCGGCCACTGACAGAAATCTTTAAATGGGATAAAACTGTAACCAGTCTTACAGAAAAGGAACGGTTCAATAGAATACTGGTTTACATAAACAATAGTCTCCCAGGCAGTGATTAAACAGACTTCCAATAAACTAATATGCACAAAACAATTATGTTAACATTATGTTAATATTGAATTTAATTAACTGTTCAAATTTCAGAAGCGTTAATTGCCTTTTATTTTGGAAAATTTGAACATTTGCAATAAATCTTTAGGAAGCGCAAACTCTCCACGAGGATTCTAATAGAGAATTTAATTGTGAGAAAGAAGTAGAATAGCAATATTGTGTATAGTTTTCAAATTAGTTAACTATTTTGTAAATACTATTCAACTATTGAAGCAAATAGTTTTGAGAAAGTGA
>NW_016900958.1:0-805 GCF_001698545.2 Rhinopithecus bieti | reverse complement strand
GCCATTTTCACAACATTGATTCCTCCTATCCATGAGCATGGAATCTGTTTCCATTTTTTTATGTCCTCTCTTATTTCCTTGAGCAGTGGTTTGTAGTTTTCCTTGAAGAGGTCCTTCACATCTCTTGTAAGTTGTATTCCTAGGTATTTTATTCTCTTTGTAGCAATTGTGAATGGGAGTTCACTGATGATTTGGCTCTCTGTTTATCTATTATTGGTATATAGAAATGCTTGTGGTTTTGCACATTTATTTTGTATCCTGAGACTTGGCTGAAGTTGCTTATCAGTTTAAGGAGATCTGGGGCTGAGACGATGGGGTTTTCTAAAACTATAATCATGTTATCTGCAAACAGAGACAATTGTACTTCCTCTCTTCCTATTTGAATACCCTTCATTTCTTTCTCTTGCCTGATTGCCCTGGCCAGAACTTCTAATATTATGTTGAATAGGAGTGGTGAGAGAGGGCATCTTTGTCTTGTACCAGTTTTCAAAGGGAATGCTTCCAGCTTTTGCCCATTCAGTATGGTATCAGGTGTGGGTTTGTCATAAATAGGTCTTATTATTTTGAGATACGTTCCATCAACACCTAATTTATGGAGAGTTTTAGCATGAAGGGGTGTTGAATTTTATCAAAGGCCTTTTCTGCATCTATTGAGATAATCATGTGGTTTTATCATTGGTTCTGTCTATATTTTACTTTTATGGATTACATTATGGATATGTTTATGGATTACATTTATTGATTTGCGTATGTTGAACCAGCATTGCATCCCAGGAATGAAGCTGACTTGATCATGGTGGATAAG
>NW_016900957.1:0-843 GCF_001698545.2 Rhinopithecus bieti | reverse complement strand
CTTTATTAGTCTAGCTAGCAGTCTATCTATTTTGTAAATCTTTTCAAAAACCCAGGTCCTGGATTCACTGATTTTTTGAAGGATTTTTTGTGTCTCTATCTCCTTCAGTTGTGCTATAATCTTAGTTATTTTTTGTCTTCTGATAGCTTTTGAATGTGTTTGCTCTTGCTTCTCTAGTTCTTTTAATTGTGGTGTTAGGGGATTAATTTTAGATCTTTCCTGCTTTCTCCTGAAGGCATTTACTGCTACAAATTTCCCTCTAAATACCACTTTTGCTGTGTCCCAGAGATTCTGATACATTGTGTCTTTGTTCTCATTTGTTTCAGAGAATGTATTTATTTCTGCCTTAATTTTGTTATTTACCCGGTAGTCATTCAGGAGCAGGTTGTACAGTTTCCATGGAGTTGTGTGGTTTTGAGTGAGTTTCTTAATCCTAAGTTCTAATTTGATTGTACTGTGGTCTGAGAGACTGTGTGTTATGATTTTCATTCTTTTGCATTTGCTGAGGAGTCTTTTACTTCCAATTATGTGGTCGATTTTAGAATAAGTGCTATGTGGTGCTGAGAAGAATGTATATTCTGTTGATTTGGGGTGGAGAGTTCTGCAGATGTCTATTAGGTCTGCTTGGACCAGAGCTGAGTTCAAGTCCTCAATATCCTTGTTAATTTTCTGTCTCATTGATCTGTCTAATATTGACAGTGGGGTGTTAAAGTCTCTCACTATTATTGTGTGCAAGTCTAAGATGCTTTGTAGGTCACTAAGAACTTGCTTTATGAATGTGGGTGCTCCTGTATTGGGTGCATATATATTTAGGATAACTAGCTCTTCTTGTTGCATTGATCC
>NW_016900955.1:0-754 GCF_001698545.2 Rhinopithecus bieti | reverse complement strand
TGGTTCTAGATCCTTGAGGAATTGCCTAAATGTCTTCCACAATGGTTGAACTAATTTACACTCCCACCAACAGTGTAAAAGTGTGCCTAATTCACCACATCCTCTCTAGCATCTGTTGTTTCCTGACTTTTAATGATCACCATTCTAACTGACGTGAGATGGTATCCCATTGTGGTTTTGATTTGTATTTCTCTAATGACCAGTGATGATGAGCTTTTAAATATGTTTGTTCGCTGCATAAATGTCTTCTTTTGAAAAGTGTCTTTTCATATCCTTTGCCCACTTTTGATGGAATTGTTTGTTTTTTTCTTGTAAATTTGTTTAAGTTCCTTGTAGATTCTGGATATTAGCCCTTTGTCAGATGGGTAGATTGCAAACATTTTCTCTCATTCTATAGGTTGCCTGTTCACTCTGATGATAATTTCTTTTGCTGTGCAGAAGCTCTTTAGTTTAATTAGATCCCATTAGTCAATTTTGGCTTTTGTTACAATTGCTTTCGATGTTTTAATCATGAAATCTTTGTCCATGCCTATGTCCTGAATGATATTGCCTAGGTTTTCTCCTAGAGTTTTATGGTTTTAGGTCTTACATTTAAGTTTTAATCCACCTTGAGTTAATTTTGTATAAAGTGTAAGCAAGCGGTGCAGTTTTAGTTTTTTTGCATATGGCTAGCCAGTTTTCCCAACACAATTTGTTAAATAGGAAATCCTTTCTCCATTGCTTGTTTGTGTCAGGGTTGTCAAAGATCAGATGG
>NW_016900954.1:0-248 GCF_001698545.2 Rhinopithecus bieti | reverse complement strand
AACTATCCTAAATATATATGCACCCAATACAGGAGCACCCAGATTCATAAAGCAAGTTCTTAGAGGCCTACAAAGAGACTTAGACTCCCACACAATAATAGTGGGAGACTTGAACACCCCACTGTCAGTATGAGATCAACAAGACAGAAAATTAACACAGATATTCAGGACTTGAACTCAGCTCTGGACCACACGGAACTAACAGACATCTATAGAACTCTCCACCCCAAATCAACAGAATATACATT
>NW_016900953.1:0-676 GCF_001698545.2 Rhinopithecus bieti | reverse complement strand
ACTGTACTTAATGAAATATCGCTAAAGTAGATGAACTCAGAGACAAATGTACAAATGAATAATCAGAAATGAAATAGAATATTGTCAAAAGCTCAGAGACCTAAAAAATTTTCAACCACAATATAATATGAAATATTATTAAGATGTACTTTGATAACAAGGGAGGATCAAAGTCAACCTTTCTATAAGGATCAAATCAAGGGTATTAACAATCTTTCTATTGTTAATACTTTTGAATGGATTATGGTAGAGCTCAACAGATTTTTTCAATTGGAATAAAATGATTCGGGAAATGATACTAAAGGTGCACCTTGACCTCAAAGTCTGATAGTCTCATGGTTTCTGCAAGTAAGTTGAGAAAGAAAAGAAGTTCTGGAGCACAAAAAAGCAGAGGAATGTTGCAAGACATTTGTTTAAAACAAAACAAAAAACAAAAAAGACTGAAATGAATGTTTATTGGCACATAAACCTAAGTAGAATAGAATTAAAACCTACCGTGTATATAGAGAGGAAAGCTACCATTATAACCAGAACTCTGCATATAAATATCTCCATTTCTATAACATTGTTTGAGTTAACTGTCTACAAATAGGAGGTAAACGACAAACACCTAAGCTCTTAAGGAGGGCACATTGTTCACTTCAGATATGACAAAGAAAATAGTGGAAAAGAAGAT
>NW_016900952.1:0-2067 GCF_001698545.2 Rhinopithecus bieti | reverse complement strand
TGTAAAGATTTGCTCTACTACAGGGAGATGGAAAGTAATGAGCAAATATTTTCCTCTCTCTTCTAGCTATTGGAAGTAGGGAGTAAGAATAGTTAATATAATTTCAGTTCACAGTTGGCAATAAGGGCCTGGAAATTGGAGTCAGTTAGATTGAATTTAGCAAATTGAAATTTCCAGGATAAAAGTTAAATAGCATGCGAAAAGTGATAGAAAATTCTTGCACCAAAATACAGTCTGAGGACAGACACGAGTTGCTCCACATCTAAAGATAGTCTTACCTAAATAATAAGTTTTCTGTTTGCTTAGAAAACTAGTGTGCCAACTGCTACTGAAAATAATAAATATGTGTTCTTATACTTCTTCTGGATCCATCCACCCTAAGCAACTAAACAATGCAGCATCTTCTAGACATTTTTTATTATATCTAGGTGTGCAGATTAAATTAATGACATCATTTTCCACTACCCTCTTTCTATATACATGCCCTTTGCCCAGGTGTCTCTGAAGTTCTCTCTAAAGAGACCAAGTCTATTTTCCTACCTACTGGATCCAGGCTCAGCCATGTGGCTAGTTTGGGTGAAAAGAATTAGGTAGATATGACAATGTATAAGTTCCAAGCCTAGATTTCAAGAGGCTTTGAGTTTGTCTGCTTCCTCTTTCTTGCTTTTGCTATCACCATGCAAACAGCAGGCACAGACTAGCCAACTGTTCCAGAAAGTGGACAAGAAACTCTTAGAACAAAGCCAAGTCATCCTACTTGAGCCCAACCTACATAAAGTCACCCCTAGTCAATCCACAGATGCATGGTAGAGTCAGCGGAGATCAGAACAATCACCAAACACAGCATAGGTTAGATTAAATTAAATACAGTAGATGTGTGAAATATAAATATTTATTATTGCATGCCTCCAAGTTTTGTAGTCATTTGTTACATAGCAATTTGTCAGCAATAAATATTCACTACAGATGTTATAATTGCTACACATATCACAACAATATTTTCCAAGTAGCATGGCATAAGAGTAAACAGCCTAGATACTGGAACTAGACTATATCAATTTGAATCTTAGCTCAGACACTTACTAGCTGTGTGCTTCAGTGTGGCAAACACGCTAAAGTAACCACCAATTAGTTATGCCCTTGTGTAATCTCCTCACTTTGAGTGCGGATAGATCCTATGATCTGCTTCTAACCAGTGGAATGTGGCAACCTTGATGGAATGTCACTCTCTTCCTTAGGCTATATAAAACTCCATCTTCGCAAGTTGAAGAGGCTCTCTTGCTAGCTTTGAAGAAATAAGCTGCCATGTTGTGGGAGGAATACATGACAAGGCACTGCAGGGTGGCCTTTATGAGCTGAGAGCAGACCCCAAGCAACAGCCAGCAAGTAAAACATGAACCTCAGTCCTACAACTGCAAAATGATGAATTTGGCAAGCAACACTAGTGAGCTGGGAGGTGAATCTTTCCCTCGTTGAGCAGCTAGATGAGAATGCAGCTGGCCAACACCTTGATTGCAGCCTTCTGAGACCCTGAGTAGAGAACCTAGTTAAGCTATGCCAGATCTCCTGTCCCACAGAAATTATGAGATAGAAAATGTGTTGCATTTAACTGCTAAGTTTGTAGTAATTTGTTAAGCAGCAACAGAAAACCAGTGTATTAGGAAAATGATTTATTATCTCTTCATATGAAAAAAAGAGAAAAAATCCACATAAGCTTACTGTGAGAATTAGATAAATTAATATGAATAAAACACTTAGAACACAGCCTATATCTTAGTAATCACTGAATACATGTCAGCTATTATAAATACTGTTTTTATTTTTATCAATCCAAAGTCATTAAAATGACTTTAGTAGTTGATCTGGCGCACATTTATTCTTTCAGTCATCAAATAACAAAGTTTTGGGGCCATAATTTTGCACTCGCATGCCACCAGTTAATTACTCACTTAATTAACCTTTCCTCCAAAGATGAAAAAATTCATAGACTCCCACACAATAATGGGAGACTTTAACAGCCCACTGTCAATATTAGACATATCAACAAGACAGAAAATTAACAAGGAT
>NW_016900951.1:0-1399 GCF_001698545.2 Rhinopithecus bieti | reverse complement strand
CTGTCACCATCTTTCCTTCCAAATGTCATGTTATTGCTTCTGTATTTTAGATCCCTCTATTTTAAATATACTGTTTTAATAGTTAAGGCTTATTAACCATTACCCATCTGTCCCACTCTTATTTTATTCTCTAATCTACCTCAGAACTTTTATTGGAAATTTCTTTCCACCTGCCCAAATATTGAATACTAAGCTTTGATTTGTAGGTGGTAGGTATGGCGTAGACTAGACCATCTTTACATAAAATGAAATTAAGCCTGGATTAAGTTTTGTGATATATTCAGGTTGCTTCTATTGAGCATCAAAATAAGTATTTGATTCTGTCACTAAAGAAAAGAAAAAATGTGTCCAAACATTTTGTCTTACTTTGTACAAACCAACAATTTATTAGTTTATTTATTCTTTCTAAAAGTTGGTTTACAGAAAGATAAATACAGTTTCAGGAAAATATTTGAAAGGGTTAGAGAAAATTTTACTTATTACTTTCACTAGGGATGTAAGACCACTTTGAATCAAGTAGGGACTTGCAAAATACGTTCTGAAGGTTAGACAAATCCGGTTGAGAAGGACGTTTTGATTTATTAATCAAATATGAATCAAACAGCTGGCTGATTGTAGATTAATGATTTAAAGTAATACTTCTTTTAATTATGATTATAAATGACCTTAAAGAAGTTCTACGGGGCCAATTATTACCACATATTATGAGGAAGTAAACAAATTTGCTGCTAAATTTTGTCCAGTGAAGTCAGTTGTACCGTAGTTTATCTTATTATTTGATATTTACAACCCAACCGCTGATGGTTACCAGTGAACTTTTACTACTTCTGTGTTTTATTGTTACTGAAAGAAATACAATTTAATGATTGAATGAAATGTGTAGCCAGTAGTTAAATCACAGTCACACATTTAAATAGTTACTTATAAAGATATACATTTAGGATGCAAATGAACTCCAAAGTTTCCTCATTTTCTAAAGAATTTATCTTTTTTTACTGGTTGCGGGTGAAGATTAGTGTATTAATAATTTTCTACCTATTTTTTTTTCCTCTAGAAGTTATAATGTATCTTCAAAATGTTTCAAGTTTATCTTGCTTATATTCTCAGGATCAACTCTGAGTCACTTTTCCTATCATTATTTCCAAAGTTTCCATTATGTTTTAAAGTACATCATCTTTTCTCATACTCTTTGGGATAATTTTGACTTTCCTAACTGATTCAAGGATAACATAATAACACATGTAAAACACTGGGCTGTAATGTAAATGAAATAATGTATAGCAAGAAAATGAAAATTTCTGTTTTGAAATTCTCAATAGTTGGCTTTTTTTTTTTCCAGTGGATAAATTAAAATTTACTTATGAGGATGAATCACATTATCTTTTATTAGAGGGTAAAA
>NW_016900950.1:0-303 GCF_001698545.2 Rhinopithecus bieti | reverse complement strand
GATGAATTTAAAAAAAAAAATTTTCCAACAAAAAAAAAAAAAAAAAATCTAGAACCTGACAGTTTCATTGATGAATTTCACAAAATACTTAAATAACCAACCCCAATTCTATTTGAAGTATTTCAAAAAATTGAGGAGGAGAAAATACTTTCAAACTCATTCTATGAGGCCAGGATTATCCTGATTCCAAAACCACACAAAACACAACAGAAAAAAGAAAATTACAGGCCAGTATCACTAATGAACATAGATACAAAATCCTCAACAAAATACTACAAAACTAAATTCTATAATACATTAAAA
>NW_016900949.1:0-813 GCF_001698545.2 Rhinopithecus bieti | reverse complement strand
TTGTAAATAGTGCTGCAATAAACATACATGCGCATGTGTCTTTATAGTAGAATGATTTATAATCCTTTGGGTATACACTCAGTAATGGGATGGCTGGGTCAAATAGCATTTCTAGTTCTAGATCCTTGAGGAATCACCACACTGTCTTCCACAATGGTTGAACTAATTTATACCACCCACATACAGTGTAAAACATTCCTATTTCTCCACATCCTAACCAGCATCTGTTGTTTCTAGACTTTCTAATGATCACCATTCTAACTGGCATGAGGCAATATCTCATTGTGGTTTTGATTTGCATTTCTCTAAAGACCAGTGATGATGGAATTGTTTTCATGTTAGTTGGTTGCATAAATGTCTTCTTTTGAGAAGTTTCCTTTGCCCACTTTTGACGGGGTTGGTTTTTTCCCTTATAAATTTGTTTAAGTTCTTTGTAGATTCTGGATATTAGCCCTTTGTCAGATGGGTAGATTGGGAAAATTTTCTCCTATTCTGTAGGTTGCCTGCTCACTCTGATGATAGTTTCTTTTGCTGTGCAGAAGCTCTTCAGTTTAATTAGATACCATTTGTCAATTTTGGCTTTTGTTGCCATTGCTTCTGGTGTTTTAGACATGAAGTTTTGCCTATGCCTATGTCCTGAATGGTATTGCCTAGGTTTTTTTCTAGGGTTTTATGGCTTTAGATTTTACCTTTAAGTCTTTAATCCATCTGGAGTTAATTTTGTATAAGGTGTAAGAAAGGGGTCCAGTTTCTGTTTTCTTCATAAGGCTAGCCATTTTCCTAGCACCATTTATTAAATAGGGAATCTTTCCC
>NW_016900948.1:0-540 GCF_001698545.2 Rhinopithecus bieti | reverse complement strand
CTTTCCCTTCCCTCCTCTCCTTTTCTCCCCTCTCTTCCTCTTGCCCTTCCTCTCCTTTCCCCTCCTCTTCCCTTATATAGAAATAAAGACCATAGAGAACAGTAGATATAGGAATTTATCCCAGAGAGAAGATCTGAACCTCTAACAAAGAATATGATCCAAACACCATCATAAAATAGGTCACCTTTAATTCCGACTAGAGTTACAGAATTGCTATTAACCATAAACTCTTTTATTCTCTCATTAATCTTCTTTTGAAAGAGAGTTTTCAGTTTCGTTGTCTGGATTCTTCCAATTCTACTTGGTGTATGTGGGGATAATTTCTTTCCCCATTCACTTCCACGTCTTTGGCTCTAGGGTTGGGACACTACAACTGGGTAAAACATTTACAGTATATTTTGCCTGGATGAGGAATCCTAACCAGAATATCTGGTGAACAGACAGACCAACTGTGATAAAGATCCAAGCTGTTCAACCAATCTTTCTAGTTTTATTCTTTGCAGAAACATGGTAGGCATTTTGAGGTTTTCTTTATTAAAT
>NW_016900947.1:0-589 GCF_001698545.2 Rhinopithecus bieti | reverse complement strand
CCTTCCCTTCCCTCCTCTCCTTTTCTCCCCTCTCTTCCCCTTGCCTCCCCTCCGCTCTCCTCTTCTCCCCTCTCATCCCCTCCCCTCCCCTCCCTTCTCCTCCTTTCCCCTCCTCTTCTCTTATATAGAAATAAAGACCATAGAGAACAGTAGATTTAGGAATTTATCCCAGAGAGAAGATCTGGACTTCTAACAAAGAGTATGACCCAAACACCATCATAAAATAGGTCACCTTTAATTCCGACTAGAGTTACAGAATTGCTATTAACCATAAACTCTTTTATTCTCTCATTAATCTTCTTTTGAAAGAGAGTATTTCAGTTTCATTGTCCAGATTCCTCCAATTCTACTTGGTGTATGTGGGGATAATTTCTTTCCCCATTCACTTCCATGTCTTTGGCTCTAGGGTTGGGACACTATCACTGGATAAAACATTTACAGTATATTTTGCCTGGATGAAGAATCCTAACCAGAATATCTGGTGAACAGACAGACCAACTGTGATAAGGATCCAAGTTGTTCAACCAATCTTTCCAGTTTTATTCTTTGCAGAAACATGGTAGGCATTTTGAAGTTGTCTTTATTAAGG
>NW_016900946.1:0-1613 GCF_001698545.2 Rhinopithecus bieti | reverse complement strand
TTTCTCTGTCTCTCTCTCTCTCTTTCTTTCTTTCTGTCTCTTTCTTTCTTTTCTTTCTTTCTTTCTTTTCTTTCTTTTCTTTCTTTTCTTTCTTTCGGAGTCTCGCTCTGTCGCCCAAACTGGAGTGCAGTGACGCGATCTCAGCTCACTGCAACCTCTGTCTCCTGGGTTCAAGTTATCCTCCTACCTCAGCCACCCATGTAGCTAGGATTACGGTTGTGCACCACCATGCCTGGCTACTTTTGTATTTTGGTAGAGACAGGGTTTCACCATGTGAAGCTGCTCTTGTGAGCCTCCTTCTCCTTCTTTGGCCTTCTCAATCCTTTGGATTCTTTTCTTCTGCGTGCCCCTCAAGTATTGGTATTCCACACGGTTCTGATCTTGCTTTTGTCCCTGCTCTCTTTATGCCTTCCTTGGGCATTCTTGTCACCTTACATGGCATTAGTTACACTTATGCTGATGATAAAATCTAAATCTGCCTACTGTGCCTTCCTGTATCCCAGAACTGTATAGCCAGTTGCCTACTCTACCTCTTTACCTGATGTCCTACCTTTCAGATCCAACATGATGAAGGCCAAACTCATCATTTCTCTACTGTGGACAATACCACAGATTGATTCACTCAGCACCACTCTGACACTCTTCTGCTACACCCTCTTATACATGAGTGTCTGTAAAGTTAGGGTGCATATTCCAGTCCCCTTCCCCACAACAACTAAGATTCTGAATATGACTTAGCTTTGGCCAAGCAAAAAAGATGGAAGTAGATGTCAGTTGATGGGTGACCTCAAGCCTTTTTTACCCTTTTATCCTTATTCCATCCTGCTTCTTAGGAAATGGACATGATAATTGGAGTACTAGCAGCCAGTCTGGGACTGGGAAGGAGAGGCCACAAGAATTGCAGAGCCTTTGCCCTGCTATCCTTGGGTCTCAACCAGTGCTCAGAACTGCCTTCCCCTGATGTCTTTTACATGAGAGAACAAGCTCTTTTGTTGAAGCCATTGCAGTCAGGTCTCTATTACTATTAGTCAAATACTAGTCCTTCTTTTCCTTCTTCTTATGATGACACCAGGATTCGTGCAGTGGCCCCAGCCAGAAATCTAGGAGTCAGTCCCTCTTTGCCTCATCTGTCCCCACCACCCCACCAGCCCCTGCATACATCTAGTCACTCGCCACGTACTGTCGATTCTGCCTTCTAGTCTCTTTTGTGGCTGCCTCCTCCTGTTCAGCCCTGCTGCACTGCCGTTATTCCAGTACCCAGAATCACTTGCTTAGACTACTGAGTTGGCCTCTTACCTGGTCTTTTGGTCTATAGTTTTGCTCTTCTTCAGTCTATGCTCTACTGCTTGAATTATCTGAAATACACATTATGTCAGTCACCTGCTTCAAATCTGTTAGTGACTCTTTATCACTTATAGCAATGCCTTTCAAACATTTTAGATGAAAATCCTTTCTTTAATTAAATTCTTACCCAGAAGTATAAATAAATAAGACTGATAAGCGGAAAGCTGTTCTGAGTGGGGAGGAGTCTAGCCCAATCCATTAAGGACTCCTCCCTCCTCCCCATCTGATTTCATTTAGGGATCATTGTGGAGTACAAGGAAAACACTCCT
>NW_016900945.1:0-1405 GCF_001698545.2 Rhinopithecus bieti | reverse complement strand
CACCAATAACAGACAAACAGCCAAATCGTGAGTGAACTCCCATTCACAATTACTACAAAGATAATTAAATACCTAGGAATACAACTTACAAGGGATTTGAAAGACCTCTTCAAGGAGAACTACAAACCACTGCTCAAGGAAATAAGAGAAGACACAAACAAACGCAAGAGCATTCCATGCTCATGGATAGGAAGAATCAATATTGTGAAAAGGACCATACTGCCCAAAGTAATTGATTGATTCAATGCTATCCCCATCAAACTACCGTTGACTTTCTTCCACAGAATTAGAAAAAAACTACTTTAAATTTTATTTGGAACCAAAAAAGAGCCCACCTAGCCAAGACAATCCTAAACAAAAGAACAAAGCAGGAGACATCATGCTACTTGACTTCAAACTATACTACAAGGCTACAGTAATCAAAACAGCATGGTATTGGTACAAAAGCAGGTATCTAGACCAATGGAAGAGAACAGAGGCCTCAGAAATAACACCGCACATCTACAACCATCGGATCTTTGACAAACCTAACAAAACAAGCAATGGGGAAACGATTCCCTATTTAATAAATGGTGTTGGGAAAACTGGCTAGCCATATGCAGAAAACTGAAACTGGACACCTTCCTTACACCTTATTCAAAATTAACTCAAGATGAATTAAACATGTAAATGTAAGACCTAAAACCATAAAATTCTAGAAGAAAACCGAGGCAATACCATTCAGGACATAGGCATGCACAAAGACTTCATGACTAAAACACCAAAAGCAATGGCAACAAAAGCCGAAACTGACAAATGGGATCTAATTAAACTAAAAAAATTCCATACAGCAAAAGAAACTATCATCAAAGTGAACAGGCAACCTACAGAATGGGAGAAAATTTTGCAATGTATCCATCTGACAAAAGGCTCATATCCAGAATCTACAAAACTTAAACAAATTTACAAGAATAAAACGACTCCATCAAAAGTGGGCAAAGGATATCAACAGACACTTCTCTAAAGAAGACATTTATGCAGCCAACAAACATGAAAGAAAGCTCATCATCACTGGTCATTAGAGAAATGAAATCAAAACCATAATGAAATACCATCTCACACCAATTAGAATGAAGATCATTAAAAAATCAGGAAACAACAGATGCTGGAGAGGATGTGGAGAAATAGGAACGTTTTACACTGTTGGTGGAAGTGTAAATTAGTTCAACCATTGTGGAAGACAGTGTGGCGATTCATCAAGGATCTCGAACCAGAAATACCATTTGACCCAGCAATCCCATTACTTGGTATATACGCAAAGGATTATAAATCATTCTACTATAAAACCACATAAACACATTTGTTTATTGTGGCACTGTACACAATAGCAAAGACTTGGAACCAACCCAAATGCCCATCAATGACA
>NW_016900944.1:0-1739 GCF_001698545.2 Rhinopithecus bieti | reverse complement strand
CTGTCCCTCTGTTTCTGTCTGTCCCTCTTTCTGTCACTATCTCTCTCTGTGTGTGTGTGTTGCTGTCTCTTCATCTCTCTCTGTCTCCTTCTCTCTCTGTGTGTCTGTCTCTGTCTCTCTGTCTCCATCTCTTTCTCTCCACCTCCCTCCCCTCTACACATCTCTCATTTGCCCTGCCTGCCTCTCATCCCAGGGCCCCTGCGAGGTGGGAGCCTCACCCTTAGTCTACTGGCTACCACCTTAGTCCACGCCTTTCCCCTAACACCGACAGAAGTAAAATCACAGCTCTCCTAGGACACTGCCTCAACGTGGCCCCATTTCTCTTCAACACGTTTGTGCCTTCAATGCTAAGAAGTCTGTCTCTAACTGTGTGTTTCTTTTATTAAAAAAAAAAAAAAAAAAAGGAGGGGAAGGCCGGGTGCAGTGGCTCACACCTGTAATCGTAGGACTTTGGGAGGTCGAGGCAGGTGGATTGCAAGGTCAGGAGATCGAGACCAGCCTGGCCAGCAGGGTGAAATTCCGTCTCTATTAAAACACAAAAAATTAGCTGGGTGTGTTGGCAGGTGCCTGTCATCCCAGCTACTCGGGAGGCTGAGGCAGGAGAATCACTTGAACCTGGGAGGCAGAGGTTGCAGTGAGCCGAGATCGCGCCACTGCACTCCAGCCTGGGGACAGAGAGAGACTCTGTCTCAAGAAAAGAAAAAAAAGGGGGGGGGGGAATATTCGATGAATAAACAACAGCCTCACATGTGCTCGCCACTGGGTTGAAGGGAGGCATTCTTCCAAAAGCAAAATTGGGAAAATATGCTACCAACAGCCTGCCCCTAAAGAGAATATTAAAGAGGGACTCTAAAGGCAGAAGAGAAACTGGTCCAAACGCGACATGAAAATTCATGAAGGACTCGAGAGTGGTAAGAACTCACCATAATGTGAGTCGTTGTAAATAAATACTGACATTATAAAACCACAATGTCTTCAGGGACTTAAAACACATGGAGAATGGAAATGCATGACAATAATGGTATCTGAAACAGGAGGAAGTGCATGAATTTAGATGTTCGAAGGTTTTTTTTAATTTAATTTTATTATTATTATTATTTTTTTGAGACAAAGTTTCACTCTTGTCACCCAGACTGGAGTGCAGGGGCGCAATCTCAGCTCACTGCAACTTCTGCCTCCCAGGTTCAAGTGATTCTCCTGCCTCAGCCTCTTGAGTACCTGGGATGACAGGCACCTGCCACCATACCCGGCTAATTTTGTATTTTAGTGGAGACGGGGTTTCTCCATGTTGGCCAGGCTGGTCTCGAACTCTCAACCTCAAGTGATCCACCTGCCTCGGCCTCCCAAAGTGCTGGGATGACAGGCGTGAGCCACCACGCCCAACTAATTTTGTATTTTGGTAGAGACAGGATTTCACCATGTTGGCCAGGTTGGTCTCGAACTCCCAACCTTAGGTTATCCGCCCAGCTTGGCCTCCCAAAGTGCTGGGATGACAGGTGTGCGCCACGGCGCCCAGCCTAGCGCAATGAATTTAAATGTTCCAAGGTATTTTGCTTTGTCAGGAAAGAGGTGTTAAAGTAGTGAGAATTAGACTTTGAAAACCCGGGGTGTGCTGGGATGTTTAGGATCACCTCCCCAAGGCTAATTAAAGAGTATATTACTTTCTAGTCAATCGTGCTGGTGAAGAGAGTAATTCTACTAGAAAACAAAACCGTAAATACACTAAAAGAAGAAATATA
>NW_016900943.1:0-223 GCF_001698545.2 Rhinopithecus bieti | reverse complement strand
AAACCCCATCTCCACTAAAATACAAAATTAGCCAGGCGTGGTGGTGGGTGCCTATAATCTCAGCTACTTGAGAGGCTAAGGCAGGAGAATTGCTTGAACTCGGAAGGCAGAGGTTACAGTGAGCCAAGATCATGCCACTGCACTACAGCTTGGGCGACAGAATGAGATATGCCAAAAAAAAAAAAAAAAAAAAAAAAAAAAAAAAAAAAAAAAGAAAAAAAAA
>NW_016900942.1:0-1400 GCF_001698545.2 Rhinopithecus bieti | reverse complement strand
ATATAATTACCTGATACAAAATCAGTGTTTCTTAAGGGTAAAACCTTTTTTTCCTCTTAGCCATATAATCTTTCTGAAGGTCAAGTTTGCCCTCTTCCCACAAAGCTCAAGGATGCCCCTAGATAACCAGAACAGGCAACCTAGTGCTTTTCTCATGACAGGATGACAGTAAATTTTGTTGAAAAAAAAATGGAAACGAAGCTTGATGTGACATCCTTCCCTATGACTGAGCTATAGAACTCTGTCTCTATTGAAGGTCATTGGCCCATACAGAAAATCAATCAAAGGCTCTGACCTGCAATGTAAATTAGCATTCTTTTAGAGAAAACCACAGGAAAGGTTGAACTCGCATCATTTCAAAATCAAGAAAAGGTAGTCCTGTTCCCAGTATGGCTGAATAAGCTCTTAAGCTGCTACTCAACTAACTCTGCCACAGATATCAACTACACGGTCTGAACAAAATACAAAAGAAAATAACTACTTGAAGGCCCTGGAAGGCAGCAAAATATGCAGATCCTGTTGTGGAGTCAACCTAGGGAAGCAGGGGAAAAAATTGGATGAGCTTCTGATTTTACAGCTTTTAGTCTGAGATTAGACAATAGTAGTGTTTAGTCTGAGATTAGACAACAGATGATGCTGCAAGGGGCTGCTGAAACTCCCATAGAAAATCCAATCTTCCCAACATGAAGGTTCAGGGCAACCTGAACCCATAGTCATTGGAAAATGAGGCAAAATCCTAGAAAGTAGTGGGCTAGAGAAGAGCGTCTAAATTCAGTGTATATACTTTGCCCAGATCTCCACCTGATCCCTGAATCACATGTACAGGGAAGACTCAAAGTATCCCAGGTAGGCACAAAAGAATTACACTGAAATTTGAGTTAGCACCTAAAAAACAGACTTTGCAGTTTGAGTCCAACCAATTTAATTGTCTTCTTAAAAGGGAAATAATCTTCAGAGGAATATAACAGAGACTAGAGTCCCCATAACATTCACAATGTCCGGGATACAGTGCAAAATTACTCACTATATGAAGATGCAGAAAATGTGAATTACTCTCAAAAAAAAAAGATAATCAATGAATTATACCCCAAGATAACCCAGATATTGAAATTAACAAACAAGAATTTTAAAGTAGTTGCTATTATAAATATGCTAAATGACTTAAAGAAAATATGCTTGTGATAAATGAAAAGATAGAAAATTATCACATAAACTATAAAAACAAATAAAAATATTACATTAAAATGCATAATATCTGAAATGAAAGTTAAGAAAAAGAAACAAAGTTTCATTGAACAACTCTTTACAAGTATATTTGCTTTATATTACTTTATTTAAGGAGAAGGTAGAGTGAGGAAACAGAGACAGAAGAGGTAGAGAGGGAGGGGATGCTAAAAGGA
>NW_016900941.1:0-1351 GCF_001698545.2 Rhinopithecus bieti | reverse complement strand
ACAAGGCATTTATGCTAAAGAGATTGTTGAGCCCTGGTTAAGTTTAATTTGTTAAATCTAGTACTTCTTTTAACCTACATGTTTAGTTTTCTACTGCATGGTTATTGTGAACTAGAGTTCTTAGTTTTGAGCAATATAAATCATCATACATCTCTTCCAAGTAAAGGAGTAGTTTTACTGCCATAAAACTATAAAACTATACAGTTAAATAAAATAGTAACAAAATAAAATAAAATAGTATTTCTCCTCTCAACATATAAAACCTTTGTCTTCCCAACTCCAGCAGAAGGTTAAAGTTTTATTCTATAGAAAAGATGAAATAAAGGTATCATGACTGAGGTACATCTAGCAGAGGTGAACTTGTATGATCTTGAATACAGGGAGCTATGTACTAAATGAATGTTGAGACCCCGGGGTTCTTACCCCATAATGATGGCAGCCAGGATAAGACCCAAGGAAAAAAAAAAATACTGGACACACTTCTCTGGAAGATTATACTGCCCGAGAAAAGAGATCTATTGATATAGACACTGGATTTTCCCATAGACATGCAAAACACCGTGAATGGACTATTATAAAATGTATATATGTATTTAAATATCACACTGTACCTCATAAAAGTGTACAATTTTATGTACCAATTAAAACTAAGATAAATTTTAAAACTGGCTTAAACAGACCACTCTACATTGAAGAATACAGACTGAAAACCATATCCTTGTGTAGAGAACTTCTAATCAGTTTCAGCACTTCACTCTTCAATATAATTATGTAGTGAGCATTAACATATATGTGTGTGTGTATGTGTATGTGTGTGTATGTGTATGTGTGTATGTGTATGTGTATGTGTGTGTGTATGTGTCTGTGTATATATATATATGAAATGAGAACATATTGAATAAAAGTAAAACATTCAGAAAAAAGTTTAAATGTCCTGAAAATTAAAACTTTGTTAAGTGAAATGAAAAGAAATGAAGAAAAAAAATTTAGGCCGGGCGCGGTGGCTCAAGCCTGTAATCCCAGCACTTTGGGAGGCCGAGACGGGTGGATCACGAGGTCAGGAGATCGAGACCATCCTGGCTAATACGATGAAACCCCGTCTCTACTAAAAAATACAAAAAAACTAGCCGGGCGAGGTGGCGGGCACCTGTAGTCCCAGCTACTCGGGAGGCTGAGGCAGGAGAATGGCGTAAACCCGGGAGGCGGAGCTTGCGGTGAGCTGAGATCCGGCCACTGCACTCCAGCCTGGGTGACAGAGGGAGACTCCGTATCAAAAAAAAAAAAAAAAAAATTTAAAAAGTGGTTGGGAGATAGAGTTGAGAATGTATCTCAGAAAATAAAACCAACAAAT
>NW_016900940.1:0-228 GCF_001698545.2 Rhinopithecus bieti | reverse complement strand
ATATTGGCCAGGCTGGTCTCGAATTCCTGACCTTGTGATCCTCCTGCCTTTGCCTCCCAAAGTGCTCAGATTATAGGCATGAGCCACCGCACCAGGCTGATTTTTTTTTTCTTTCTTTTTTACTGTTTTGACATTTGCAAAAGTGATGGTGGGTAGAGCTACTAGCATTTTATCATGATTCAAGGTAGTGGTACCAAATTATACCAGTACCATTATACTTTCACCATG
>NW_016900939.1:0-1344 GCF_001698545.2 Rhinopithecus bieti | reverse complement strand
ACTATATTAAACATCTGACTAAATGCATGCCTTCTTCCATGACAACTTAAGTTCTACAATATGCATGTATTTTATATTAATGGTTCATAAATAGCAGTGGCAGTTCATACCAAAGTTTTCCCCAGAACAGTGAAAAGAGAAAGATTCTACAGTTCATTTTCATAAAGCTAAATTCATTCAGTATATAAGACTTTTATTCTCATATTCTTTCCTACATTTTGGCATTAAAATCCTTCATATATCAGTTTTAAAATGCCCATACCTGGCAACCTTATGTTGGTTCCCAGGATTTGATAAAGAAATCCAAACTTACATTCCTCTTAGGTCCTTATTCCCTCTGGCTTTGTGCTCAAAAAAGCTCTTTGCATCTAGAGTTAACCTGTAATTTCTGTCTTTTAGGTCCCTGTTGAGACTGAGGTCAATGAATAGGAGACTCAAGATCTCCAGATGGAATTCACCCTGGAATCTAGGGTAACTGGAAATGGTCACTATGAACTGGAAATGAGATTAAGATCTAAGGTAAGCAACACCTTTTAAATAGGTAACAAAAGAAACAGATCTAGGGAAGCTTTGTCAGTTACTACTTTGGGCTAGGCATATCTTCCACTGGAAATTAACAAGCTGACTTCTGGTTTATCAATTTGCCTTATATGACAAATGTCGTAACATTCCCCAAGAGGTAAAGAGAACTGAATTTTAGACCCTGAACCTTATCCCAAGGTATGATAATGCTCAGCCTCAAACAGGAAGGTGATCTTAGCCTTACGATGTAACAGAAAATTACTGGGTTCTTCAGTCGCTTCCTATGACTATAAATAGGAGATGGGCTTGTTTCTCTTGCTTCAACTATTGCTTTTAACTGCCATTATCACCCACCTTGTGTCTTTTGTTTGGCTCATGACTCTAAAACATGTAGATTTAATACAGTTTTCTTTTTTGTCTCATATGGAGGAATAAAGCCTTCGGTTGGAGGAAAATGTTTACTATGCCATTTTGTTTTTTTTTTTCTTGAGACGGAGTCTCGCTCAGTCGCCCAGGCTGGAGTGCAGTGGCGTGATCTCGGCTCACTGCAAGCTCCGCCTCCCGGGTTCACGCCAGTCTCCTGCCTCAGTCTCCCAGGTAGCTGGGACTACAGGCGCCCGCCACCACGCTTGGCTAATTTTTTGTATTTTAGTAGAGACGGGGTTTCACCATCTCGATGGTCTTGATCTCCTGACCTCGTGATCCACCCTTCTCGGCCTCCCAAAGTGCTGGGATTACAGGCGTGAGCCACCACACCTGGCCTACTATGCCATTTTCAGAAAAGGACCTCTTTTGTCTTTACCTTTTAAAAGAACAATATGC
>NW_016900938.1:0-227 GCF_001698545.2 Rhinopithecus bieti | reverse complement strand
TCTCCCTCTCTCTCTCTCTGAATATAGATGTGTGTACACAGAGAAAATCTCCAACTCTGTCTCTCCATGTCTCTCTCTCTCTGTGTATGAATATAGATGTATGCACACAAAGAAAACCTCCAACTCTCTCCATGTCTCTCTCTCTGTCTCTCTCTTTCTGAATATAGATATATGTACATAGAGAAAATCTCCAGCTCTCTCTCCATGTCTCCCTCTCTCTCTCTCTC
>NW_016900937.1:0-932 GCF_001698545.2 Rhinopithecus bieti | reverse complement strand
CCATCCTCTCCCACACGGGGTCAGGAGGTAAGAATGCATGCCTTCCAGGTTATTTTTTTATTTTGTTTTTTGAGACGGAGTCTCGCTCTGTGGCCCAGGCTGGAGTGCAGTGGCCGTATCTCAGCTCACTGCAAGCTCCGCCTCCTGGGTTTACGCCATTCTCCTGCCTCAGCCTCCCGAGTAGCTGGGACTACAGGCGCCCGCCACCTCGCCCGGCTAGTTTTTTGTATTTTTTTTAGTACTGACGGGGTTTCACTGTGTTAGCCAGGATAGTCTTGATCTCCTGACCTCGTGATCCGCCTGTCTCGGCCTCCCAAAGTGCTGGGATTACAAGCTTGAGCCACCGCGCCCGGCCTCCTTCCAGGTTTATACCATCCAGGCCATCCTCTCCCACACGGGGTCAGGAGGTAAGGATGCACGCCCTCCAAGGCTACACCATCTGGGCCATCCTCTCCCAAATGGGGTCAGGAGGCAGGTGGCACCCTTTCCAGACTGGGCATTGGAGCATCTCCAGGAGGTGAGGATGCATGCCTTCCAAGACCACACCCCCCAGGCCGTCCTCTCCCACACTGAGTCAGGAGGTGAGGATGCACTCCTTCCAAGTTTACACCATCTAGGCCATCCTCTCCCACACGGGGTCAGGAGATGATGCACACCTTCTTAGGCTACACCATCCTGGCCCTGTAGCTCTGCCTGGTCTCCTGGAACATGTGCTTCCAGAGCTTTCAGCCACCACAGAAGAAATACTTCTACCTGAGGCTGGCATGCTGGCGAGGCCATGTGGATAGCCCACAGTCCTAGCTGAGCCCAGCCTTCCAGCCCTTCCTGCCAGGGTATGAGTGAAGTCATGTGGACCCTCCGAAACAGCCTCTTCTCAGAACCAGATACCTCCACATGGGCCCTGTCCAGGCCAAGGAGAACAGAAGAGTCAC
>NW_016900936.1:0-1350 GCF_001698545.2 Rhinopithecus bieti | reverse complement strand
GGAGACTCCCCAGAGGTTAGGAACTCCCTTTCTTTCCATATTGCAGCATGGACATGTAGGGTTGTAGGATTAGATAAGCATACTTGCTATCTGTACACATATTTATTCTTTTCCTTTTCCCAGTTCCAAGGCTTGGGTAAGTGCCACTAGTCCTGCTAACTGGTGCTGGTCCCTGGGGAAGAGGCTTACTTTCAAATATGGGTACATCACTAACTATGGCATAACTCACCCTTCATATCCCATTCTCCACAAATGAACTTCCATCAGTATATAGGTTAAGGTCTGGATTAGCTAAGGGGACTTCTAAGAGATCATCTTGGGTGGCATAAGTCTGGACTGTAATTTGTTGGCGGTTCATGCTCTATTGGTTCCCCATCCTCTGGGAGAAAAGTGGCAGGGTTGAGGGCCATGCATGTATGTATTTGAAGCACTGGTCCCTCAAGGAGTAGTGCCTGGTATCTAAGTAAGTGGTTGTCTGACAGCCATAAACTTCCTTTGGCACCTAGTATGCCATTTACATCATGAGTAGTCCTGACAGTGAGATTCTTTCCTTGTATTATTTTGATAGCCTCTGACACTAAGATGGCCACCGCTGCAACTACCTGTAAACAGTGATGCCAGCCTTTTGCTACTACATCAGTTTCTTTACTTAGGTATGCCACTGGTTATGGGGTTGTACCACAAGTCTGAGTAAGGACTCCAAGAGCTGTCCCTGCTCTCTCCGTGATGTATAAAGAGAAGTTTTGTCCTATGGGAAGGCTTAAAGCTGGAACTTGTACTACGATGTGCTTTAAGATTTTAAGGTTGTTTCTGCCCCTGGTTCCCATTCTACTAGATGAGTATTTGTCCTCTGGGTCTCCTTGATTAGAGTATAGAGGGGCCTGGCTATCTCGCTGTAGCTGGGGATCCATAGATGGCAAAAGCTGGTGATTCCAAGGAACCCCTGCAACTGTTTTAATGTCTTAGGGTAATAATAAGCCAGTATAGGCTGCATTCATTCCTTGCTGAGGGCCCTGGTCCCTCTGGCTAAGATTAGGCCTAGATATTTGACCTGCTGTAAGCAAAGCTGAGCCTTCAACCTAGATGCCTTGTACCCCTGATTAGCTAGAAAGTTCAAGAGATCTAGAGTAGCCTGCTGGCATGAGGCTTCCAAACTGGTAGCCAAAAGTAAACCATCCACATACTGAAGGACCGGAGTGACTGGACTTGAGAAATGGCCTAGATCTTGGGCCGGTGCCTGACCTAACAGATGAGGGCTATCCCTAAGCCTTTGGGGCAAGACCATCCATGTAAGTTGGGATGTGTGGTTTGTGTGATCCTCAAAGACAAAGAGAAACTGGGAGTCAGAGT
>NW_016900935.1:0-751 GCF_001698545.2 Rhinopithecus bieti | reverse complement strand
TTGTCTTCTGACTTGCGTGATTTCTGACAAGATATCTGAAGTGATAATTATTTTATTCTTCTGCATAAAACGCACCTTTTCATCTAACTCACTTTAAGATTTTCACTATATTGCTAGGTTTAGTCAATTTGCTAAGAATTTGTCTTGATGTAATTTTATTATGTTTTGTTCAATTTGGAGTTTGTTGACCTTATCCAATCTTAATTTTATAATTTTAAAACATAAGAAACCGTCAATCATTATTTTCCAAATATTTTCTGTCCCATTTCACCATTTGCTACTTCTAGGATTACAACTGAACTTTTATCAGGCCATGTGATATTATTCCACAGTTAATTACTCCTTTTTTCATGCTTTTGTCTCTATGACTCAGCTTAATAATTTCAATTACTGTGTCTTCTAATTCACATGTTTTCTTCTGCATCTTGCAATTAATCCTGTGCAATGAATTTTATTTCAGATGTTTTATTTTCATCTTAACTATTTATATTCAGTTCTTAGTCTTCCAATTTTCTCCTTATTATAATCATGCTTTCTTTTAAATCCTTGACCATTTTGATTATAACAACTGTTTTAAAATCCTTTTCTGCTAATCCCATCGCTTTAATTTCTGAATCTGATTCTATTATTTTATCATGGAAAATATTTTACATTGTCTTGATGTTTGGCCTTTCTATACAATTTTAATTGGATGTGGAACATAATGCATGTTATTTATTTTAGAGTCTAGATGTTATCTTCCTTTAGGAGT
>NW_016900934.1:0-215 GCF_001698545.2 Rhinopithecus bieti | reverse complement strand
GCACACCCTCATGTCACCACGCCTGGGATGGAGACATCGGTGGCCCAGCGAGAGATGGAGCACTGAGCCTCAAACGTGAAGCAGCTTTCAATAAACCAGCTCCTGGGGATGCCATTGTTACTGCTTGTCTTTGTTACCCCCCATTTTCACCATCTGGGAGGGCTCCTTTTTTTTTTTTTTTTTTTTTTTCCCCCCCTTTTCCCCTCTGGGGGGGG
>NW_016900933.1:0-1586 GCF_001698545.2 Rhinopithecus bieti | reverse complement strand
TACTTTTTAACACAAAATGACAAATCTCAAAGAACCTCATTAGAGACCAAAAGTAGGTTCTAACATGTCATTTCTATGTAATATTTGTTTCATTGTAATATACTTCTAAGTTTCCAGCCCTGCCTTTGGTAAAAGGACATGCCAGATCCCAAGAATGGAGGTTAAAATAATAATAATGATATACCTAGTCAATTGTTGAGTTCTTTATATGACTTCTTCAGAAAATTTCCTCCCTGCGCTTGAAGAACAGCATATTCTCTTAAGTGTGAAATTTGATTACCTGTATTATCAGATCTTGCACTTTAAAAAATTGTTATACTTCTGTCCGAGTCACTAAAATATATGCCAGTGGACTGTCCCTTTATGTGATGTGTAGAATTTAGCTGTGAAAAGCTCAAGCCCAATATGTTAGGAGGCTAAAGCGCTTTCAGCAACACTTATAGAGTAAGTCCTCAAAGTTGTCATCAACAGGTTCTTAGAAAGTTGGAAAAGTGGTACATATACATAAAGGAGTTCTATCCAGCTACAAAAAAACAAAGAGATTCTGTCATTTGCAACAACACAGGATAATACTGGAGTTCATTGTGCTAAATGAAATAAGCCAGGCACAGAAAGACAAACATTGCGAACATCACATGTTCTCACATATTTGTGGGATTTAAAATCAAAACAACTGATCTCATGAACATAGAGAGTAGGCTGGTTACCAGAGGCTAAGAAGGGTAGTTGGGGAGCAGGGAGGGGTAGATAGGGATGGTTCACAGGTACAAAAAAGTAGTTAGAAAGAATGAATAACACCTAGTATTTGATAGCACAACAGGGTGACTATAGTCAACAGTAACTTAATTGTACATTTCAAAATTACTAAAAGAGGGTAACTGGACTGTTTGTAACACAAAGGATAAATTCTTGAGGGGATGGATACTCCATTTTATAAGATGTGATTATTATAGATCGCATGCCTGTATCAAACCATCTCATGCACCCCATAAATATATACACTACTATGTACCCACAAAATTAAAATAAATTGTCCAGACTTGGTGGGTCACACTTGTAATCCCACCACTTTGGGAGGTCGAGGCAAGCAGATCGCTTGAGGTCAGGAGTTCGAGACCAGCCTGGCCAACATGGTGAAACCCTGTCTCGACTGAAAATACAAAATCAGCTGGGCGTGGTGGTGCCTCCTGTAATCCCAGCTACTCGGGAGAGTGAGGCACGAGAATCGCTTGCACCGAGGAGGCAGAGATTGCTGTGAGCTGAGATCTCACCACCGCACTCCAGCCTAGGTAACAGAGCAAGACTCCATCTCAAAATAAAATAAAATAAAATAAAATACATTTTAAGTGAATGAAAAGAAATTTTATAGATTCACTTTTGATCTCCCATGTGGCATCGGTTAAGTTGCTTTGCGTTTTTGTGCTTCATCTGAAAAATGGAGATGATTTTGAGACCTAGCTCAAAATGTGTTGGGAGGCTTAAATGAGTTAATAGGTACAAAGCACTTAGAAGAATTTCTGGCACATAGTAAGCACTCAATGAATGTTAACTATTATTTACTATGATTACTTTTTCTCAAAGAACAC
>NW_016900932.1:0-753 GCF_001698545.2 Rhinopithecus bieti | reverse complement strand
CGTGAGCCACCGTGCTTGGCCCCAAAACATATTTTATACCTTCGTGTCACCTGTAGGTGTTCAGACATTTGACTCTCCCATTAAACTAGGGTTATTTGGGGCCAGGAGTTCTGTCATTTTCCTTCTGTGTTCTCAGTGCCTCTTGGACACAGCACTCTGCATACAGGAAATACTCAATAAGTGTTGTTCTGAATATTAGTTCTTTTATAATTGCATAATTTGGTGCTTATCTGATTGAAATGTGGTCATTGTACTTCATGTATTAACAGTTTGCCTTAAAGAATTTGACTTCATCTATTGTGCTCTGTTTATCTATTGTGCTCTAGCTGTGTTGCTTCAACTTCACTGTATGAATAAATCCCCTGGGGATTCATTTAAAATGTAAATTCTTATCCTCTAGGGCTGGGATGGAGCTCAAGATTAAAATTTCTAGCGTGTTCCAAGCTGGTGCCCATACTGTTTTCCAGGGACTGCACTGAGAATAGTAAAACATAGAAAATAATGTAAAGGAAGGTATAGGATAACAATGAGAGGATTTTCTAACAGTAAGATATACATGAAAGGAGGATGGGGTGTATGGGGTGTGAGTTAATTAATGAGCTCTTTTTTTCTGGGCTAACTCATACATAGGCTGGGAGTCCAATTGTTAGGGATAATATAGACGGACTCAGGGGACACTTAGAATAAATTGGGATTTTCCCATCAAAAGTGGGCAAAAGATATGAACAGACACTTCGCAAAAGAAGACATTCA
>NW_016900931.1:0-630 GCF_001698545.2 Rhinopithecus bieti | reverse complement strand
AAATAGAGAGTGACTGCTTCATGGATACAGGACTCCCTTTCTTAGAAGAAAATATCTTGAAATAAGATACGTGTGGTGTTTACACAGCATTGTGTATGTCCTCAACACCAGCAAATGTGTACTTTACAATGTGTAATGGTCCATTGTATGTTATGGGAATTTAGCTCAATTGAGAAAGACAGGAAAAGAGAAATGGTTCCCTATAAATTCCTTCCTCCAGAGGAAGTTGCACTGCGGTCCAGGGTGTGTTTGTGTGAGGTATGATTCCCACCAGGTTAGGAGTCCCACCCAAGTCCCACAGTGCCCAGGCCTTGGCCTGGTGATGAAATGTACAAATAGTGATGTGGCTTCAGAGAATGACATCCAGGATGAGCATCGGGATTCCTGCATTCTATAAGCCTTTGCAGTCCCCTGCCATTCCTCTCAGAGTGAAACACTGCTTCTCATTGACCTCTCCAGCAAGGACAGAGGATCTGGGGAGGGGCTTCCAATTCCACCCCAAGGCTCATGGCTTAATCTGGTCATTGCAACTCCACCAGATTGAAACCTTGATAAAAGCTCGAAAGGAGGCCGGGGAGGCTGGGCGCGGTGGCTCAAGCCTGTAATCCCAGCACTTTGGGAGGCCGAGAC
>NW_016900930.1:0-837 GCF_001698545.2 Rhinopithecus bieti | reverse complement strand
TAATTTATAATAAATTTGACCCGTATAAAATGAATACATGAATGATAAATAAAAGCAAATAAATTTTCAAAACTTTACCTTCTAAGACTTCAGAAAACATTTGAAAATAAACTTTACTGTGTCTTTTAAACTATCCATGAATAATGGATTTGAGCTTAAAGTTCAGATCACTTCTTCAACAGAAAATACCTTCCATGAATCTGAATATTAAAATGGCACATTAAGAAACTTTTCCCCTAGCAATTTAGAGAGTTCTCAAAATAATCTCTGGTTTTCATTTTCTGTTATTTAACTTGTGTTTATTGTCTCCCCTCTACATTTAATGTGATTTGAGAACTGCGATTAAATAGATACACTATTAAATCTTTCCTTTGTTGAAATATAGCTCTGGATATTTTCAAATGCTATTGGCTATCAACTATATATTTATCATGTAAACCTGATATCAACAGCAGGAGTAAGAAATGCTCCTTATTTATTTGGAGGTTTCAACAAAGTCCACTTAGGGGCTTTAATGACCAAATAAATAAAAGTGTCAAGAGAGTAACCATAGGATTTTATCTGGTAATACCAAATAATCAGATTCATATCAACAATATCAAATGTTAATCCTCGCATTTGAGTATTTGAAGAAACTTAGTTTTCTTTATGTCTAGCCATTGTCAAACATTTTGAAGGAATGATTTTCTCTTCTGAATAGAAAATAGTAAGCAAAATTTAAATGAAATGAGAGAACTTCTGATAAAAATACATAAATTATGTTTTAAAGAAAGAATTTATCTTTCTACCTTTTTTATTTTCCTTCTTTTAAACAAGAATTGATTCTTTTTAATTGAT
>NW_016900929.1:0-840 GCF_001698545.2 Rhinopithecus bieti | reverse complement strand
TATCACACATTGGAGGCAGGAGAATAGGGTCTGGAGGCAGGGAACCTAAGGCCATTTCACAATGACTTCCCTAGAATTAAACTGAAGGCAAAACCCTAACTTTCCACTCCTAAGTAACATAAGGACCAGAGGCTACTCCCGTTGCAAACCCCACCTTTTCTGTGCAGCAGATGGGAAGCTGGTTGTCCCCAACCAATCAGACTGATTACGGGCCCAGTCTTTGTTTTCATAGAAGTGCAACGCTGTAACTTCACCTTAGCCTCTGAGTGGTTGCTTTTGCAACCAATCAGATGATTGCACAGGAGTGTGTCCTACATAACTACTTCAGCCTCTGATTGGTTGCTTTCCACAACCAATCAGACCAATTGCAGACCACCACTTCATTTACATGAAGTGAACATGAAGTGGCCAATGGGAAACCTGTAGAGGGTATTTGGCTCCCAGAAGATTTTCTCTATCCAGGCTCTTGAGCAGTTGCTCAGCCCACTCCCACACTATGGTGTGTACTTTCATTTTAAATAAATCCCTTCATTCCTTCCTTGCTTTGTGTATTTTGTCCAATTTTTTGATCAAGATGCAAAGAACCTGGACACCCTCCACCAGTGACACATTGATATGATCTTATTATATTCGGCTGATAACTCACCTACACTTTTACCTTCTGAATAGAAAAGGCACTGGATTAGAGATGTATATATGTAGGTGTGCTGGGATCAACTACGCCATTTGCAGAGTACCTTACTTCTTGAGCAAGAAGGTAACTAAAAGATGAATGAATAGGCAATATAATTTCTTTTAAAATGAATTAATCAGCTTTTGTGGATACAACAAGAGGACTGT
>NW_016900928.1:0-721 GCF_001698545.2 Rhinopithecus bieti | reverse complement strand
TTTGGAGGCAGAAATTGGGCATAAGACAATATGAAGGGTGGTCTCCTCCCTTACAGGGTCTGCAAAATTTCTCAAGCACTGATTTTAGGAGCAGTTTAGGGAGAAGTTTAGCGAGTCAGAATCTTGTAGCCTCCAGCTGCGTGACTCCTAAACCATAATTTCTAATTCTGTGGCAAATTTGTTAGTCCTACAAAGGAATTCTACTCCCCAGACAAGAATGGGGTCTGCTTTGGGAAAGGGCTGTTATCATCTTTGTTTAGACTATAGACTAAGTTCCTCCCAAAGTTAGTTCAGTCTATGCCCAGGAATGAACAAGGACAGCCTGGAGGCCAGAAGCAAGATGGAGTTGATTGGGTCAGATCTGTTTTACTTTCTCACTTACAATTTTGCAATAGTGCTTTCAGTCCTATCTAAATAAGCTAGAAAAGGCCGGGCGCGGTGGCTCAAGCCTGTAATCCCAGCACTTTGGGAGGCCGAGACGGGCGGATCACGAGGTCAGGAGATCGAGACCATCCTGGCTAACACGGTGAAACCCCATCTCTACTAAAAAATACAAAAAAAAAAAAAACTAGCCGGGCGAGGTGGCGGACCCCTGTAGTCCCAGCTACTCGGGAGGCTGAGGCAGGAGAATGGCGTGAACCCGGGAGGTGGAGCTTGCAGTGAGCGGAGACCCGGCCACTGCCCCCCAGCCTGGGGGACAGAGCGAGACTCCGCCTCAAAA
>NW_016900927.1:0-715 GCF_001698545.2 Rhinopithecus bieti | reverse complement strand
CATTCCATTAACTTGGAAAACAGAAAACCTGTGCGGATAAATCAGTGGCTGCTACCAGAACAAAACTGGAGGCTTTGAGTTTATTAGCAAATGAACAGTTAGAAAAGGGACACATTGAGCCTTCATTCTTGCCTTGGAATTCTCCTGTGTTTGTAATTCAGAAGAAGTCCAGCAGATGGCGTATGTTAACTGATTTAAGAGCCGTAAATGCCATAATTCAACCCATGAGGCCTCTCCAACCCGGGTTGCCCTCTCCCACCATGATCCTAAAAGACTGGCCTTTAATTATAATTTATTTGAAGGATTACTTTTTTACCATTCCTTTGGCGGAGCAGGATTTTGAAAAGTTTGCCTTTACTATACCAGCCATAAATAATAAAGAACCAGCCACCAGGTTTCAGTGGAAAGTGTTACCTCAGGGATTGCTTCATAGTCCAACTATTTGTCAGACTTTTGTAGGTCAAGCTCTTCAACTAGTTAGAGACAAGTTTTCAGACTGTTATATCATTCATTATGTTGATGATATTTTATGTGCTGCAGAAACGAGAGACAGATTAATTGACTGTTATACATTTCTGCAAGCAGAGGTTGCCAACGCAGGACTGGCAGTAGCATCTGATAAGATTCAAACCTCTACTCCTTTTGTTATTTAGGGATGCAGATAGAAAATAGAAAATTAAGCCACAAAAAATAGAAATAAGAAAAGACATCAAAA
>NW_016900926.1:0-501 GCF_001698545.2 Rhinopithecus bieti | reverse complement strand
AAAATATGTCTTCACAGATTCCCCAAAACAGTGTTACCAAACTGCTCCATGAATAGAATGGTGTAACTCAGTGAGTTGAATTCACACATCATAAAGCTGTTTTACAGAAAGCTTCTTTCTAGTTTTATCTGAGCATATTTCCTTTTCACCCTTTGTCTCATGTCGCTAGCGAATATCCCATGGCAGATTCCACAAAATAGTGTTAGCAAAGAACGTTGTAACTCTGTGAGATGGATTCACACATCACAAAGAGCTTTCTTTGAAAGTTTTACCTAGATTTTATCTGTGGATATTTCCTTTGTTACCATAGGCTTCAATGCAATACAAAATATCCCTTCTAAGATTCCCTAAAACAGTGCTCCAAACTGCTCCATGAAAAGAAAGGTGTAACTCTGTGAAGTGAACTCACAAATCACAAAGCAGTTTCTCAGAAAGGTTCTTTCTATTTTTTGTCTGCAGATATTTCCTTTTCACCATTTACCTCAAGATGCTAGTGAATAT
>NW_016900925.1:0-1403 GCF_001698545.2 Rhinopithecus bieti | reverse complement strand
AAACTTTAATTGATATTGATATAAAAGTTTATATGAACCCTCTATAAGGTTGACTCCAATTCTCTTCCTATCCCTCAGCAAAACTTTTATTCTCCTTAAAACAAAAGTAAGAAATAAAATGAAAGGTATAAAATCTAAAAGTAATTGAAATAGCTTGGTATTACCATAAGAAAAGAGTGTTTCAAATTCACATTGCTTCTTACAAGAAGTAAAATATCATAATCAAATACTGTATACATTATAATCTCACTCGCACACACACACATACAAGAAGCAAGAAGTCTGGATGATATAGAAATTTTGCAAGAGGTTTTACTATTACAATTTGTTTAAAATGTCTAACAATTTGAAGTACTTGAAATACACTTTTAAAGATTGAAATTCTCTGTTGTAAGTCAAAAGGGGTTAACCGATATAGATAGATAGATGATAGATAGATGGATAGATAGATAGATAGATAGATAGATAGATAGATAGATAGATGATGGATAATATAGTAATCCATAAGAGTTGCATGTGCAGAGGAAATATAAAACTCTTTTAACAGTTTCACTCAATTTATGACCTCTTCTGAAATATTAAGTATAGCAGTTTTCCTATAACTTTTCACCCAGACTGGGTGCAGTGGCTCACACCTTTCAGGAGGCCTAGGCAGGAGAATCACTTGAGTTCAGGAGTTCTAGACCAGCCTGGGCAAAATGGTGAAATCCCGTCTCTACAAAAAATACAAAATTAGCTGGGCCTGGTGGAGTGTGGGTGAGCCTGGCGGGGGGTGGAGTTTGCAGTGAGTCAAGATTGCTCTACTGCACTCCAGCCTGGGTGATGAGAGTGAAACCCTGTCTCGAAAAAACAAGCAAACAAACAAAATTTTGACCCAGCCACTAACTCACAGGTAATTACTCCTAGAAACAGAGTCCCATAATTTCATAGAAAGTAGCTGAAAATAGTCAGAGATTTAAAACTCACCAACCAACTTGTTTTAACACAATTTTCCAAGTGACATTAGATAGCACAAACACAGTTGTAATGGAAGTCCTCAGTATCTACTTGCTTTATTTTCAAACCACTGAGAAATTAAGTCAGTTTCAATGAAAGTATATTTTGGGCCATATTTCATAGCAATTGGTGAAACAATGAATTAAGAAGGTGCAGTTTTATCAATGAATTCATGAGAATATGAAGAATTTCCTCCATAGAAGACAAAGAAAATATTTATCTTCATAAATTTCATTCTCTAGTTTATTTAATCTAGCCTATTTTCAACAGTATTTTTTAAATGACCTTTTCAACTGCAAGACCCATTAATAGAGTGGAGTAGAAGACAGTATCAAAGTTCTTGGCCATAGTAAGGGAATCATTTATAATATTTTTCCATTTAAAGAAATAAATGTATGTGTGTGAAA
>NW_016900924.1:0-507 GCF_001698545.2 Rhinopithecus bieti | reverse complement strand
TGCCAGGTTTTGGTTTCAGGATGATGATGGTCTCTTAGAATAAGTTGGGGAGGAGTCCCTCCTCTTCAATTGTTTGAAATAATTTCTGTAGCAATTGTATGAGCTCTTCTTTGTACATCTGGTAGAATGTGACTGTGATTCCATCAGGTACTGGGCTTTTTTGGTTAGTAGGCTATTCATTACTGATTCAATTTCGGAGCTCGTTGTTGGTCTGTTCTGGGAATCAGTTTCTTCCAGGCTCAGTCTTGGGAGGATGTATGTGTCCAGGAATTTATCCGTCTCTTCTAGGTTTTCTAGTTTGTGTGTGTAAAAGTGTTTGTAGTAGCTTCTGGCGGTTGTTTTGATTTCTGTGGGGTCAGTAGTATCATTCCCTTCATCATTTCTAATTGTGTTTATTTGGATCTTCTCCTTTTCTTTCTTAAGTAGTCTAACTAGTGACCTATTTTATTTTATTTAAAAAAAAAATTCCTGGATTTACTGATTTTTTG
This sequence comes from Rhinopithecus bieti, assembly GCF_001698545.2. Taxonomy (NCBI): domain Eukaryota; kingdom Metazoa; phylum Chordata; class Mammalia; order Primates; family Cercopithecidae; genus Rhinopithecus; species Rhinopithecus bieti. The sequence continues at coordinate 19 of NW_016900924.1, read as the reverse complement.
AATGGTTTTTATGGGTCTC
>NW_016900923.1:0-904 GCF_001698545.2 Rhinopithecus bieti | reverse complement strand
ATGAGCATGGAATGTTTTCCATTTGTTTGTGTCCTCTCTTACTTCCTTGAACAGTGGTTTGTGGTTCTCCTTGAAGAGGTCCTTCCCATCCCTTGTAAGTTGGATTCCTAGGTATTTTATTCTTGTTGAAGCAATCGTGAATGGGAGTTCACTCATGATTTGGCTCTCTGTTTGTCTGTTATTGGTGTATAGGAATGCTTGTGATTTTGCACATTGATTTTGTTTCCTGAGACTTTGCTGAAGTTGCTTATCAGCTTAAGGAGATTTTGGGCTGAGACGATGGGGTTTTCTAAATAAACAATCATGTCATCTGCAAACAGAGACAATTTGACTTCCTCTCTTCCTGTTTGAATCCTCTTTATTTCTTTCTCTTGCCTGGTTTCCCTGGCCAGAACTTCCAGTACTATGTTAAATAGGAGTGGTGAGAGAGGGTATCCTAGTCTTGTGGCAGTTTTCAAAGGGAATGCTTCCAGCTTTTGCCCATTCATTATGATATTGACTGTGGGTTTGTCCTAACTAGCTCTTATTACTTTGAGATACATTCCATCAATACCTAGTTTATTGAGAGTTTTAGTATCAAGGGGTGTTGAATTTTATCAGATACCTTTTCTGCATCTATTGAGATCATCGTGTGGTTTTCATCATTGGTTCTTTTATGCGATGGATTACATTTATTGATTTGCATATGTTGAACTAGCCTTGCATCCCAGTGATGTGGCTGACTTGATCTTGGTGGATAAGCTTTTGATGTGCTATGGGATTCGGTTTGCCAGTATTTTATTGAGGATTTTCCTATTGATGTTCTTCAGGAATATTGGCCTGAAATTTTCATTGTTATTGTTGTGTCTCTGCCAGGTTTTGCTATCAGGATGATGCTGGCCTCATAAAATGAGTTAGGAAGGAG
>NW_016900922.1:0-718 GCF_001698545.2 Rhinopithecus bieti | reverse complement strand
GAATTTAAAACTATATGTCATGTATATGATATATGTGGGTGTACATGAAATATCTATCCTGTATACACCCTCTTTTCCTCCCTGCCTTTTCCTTGTTCTCAATGGGTTCTAAGTGGCCCTGAGCAAACCTGCTTCTAGACATCCACTGCAGGGTGTCCCAGGGCAACCCACTGGGCAGGGCAGGCCCTGGTGGGGAGCTGGAGGGGCACATCTGACCTCTGAGGGTGTCCTGCCTCCAGGAGCCCAGGGGAAGTGAGGCAGATGAAGGTGCCTTGTGCCTGAACTATAGTTACACTGCACGCTGTCTGTGCGGAGGGAGCAGGTGCTCAGCCTGGCACCGTCACACCGGCAGCTCGTTGTCTGACCATGGCAGCCTCTGTGCCTCTGATGGGCACATCAGCCTGCAGCTGTGCTTCCTGCTGCTCCCCACTTTGCCCTCTGAGTTTGGGCTCACTTAGAGAGTGTGGCCTAGGGAGAATAGTTAGAATAATGTAAAGCCAGCTTGAGGGGCAGTTTAGGGGTGCTTTCTGTGGGACCATGTCAATGAAGCAGTGAGATCTCGTGCCCCTGTGTTTTGAGGTTTGTGCCTGCATTTCTTTTCTCATTTGGCCACTTACCTCCTCACTTACTGTGCATTTTGGCTCTGTGGGTCCCTGGGCTGGGCTGGGCTGTCCCTGAGGACTCACTGTGGAGGTGGGGAGATGGGCATGTAGATTCC
>NW_016900921.1:0-325 GCF_001698545.2 Rhinopithecus bieti | reverse complement strand
GGGTTCAAGTGATTCTCCTGCCTCAGTCTCCTAAATAGCTGGGATTACAGGCAACTGCCACCACACCTGGCTAATTTTGTATTTTGGTAGAGATGGGGTTTCACCATTTTGTCCAGGCTGGTCTCGAACTCCTGACCTCAGGTGATCCGCCTGCCTCAGCCTCCCAAAGTGTTGGGGTTACAAGTGTAAGCCACCACACCCGGCCACATTATTTCTTCAAATAGTTTTTTTTCTGATCCAATTGCACCCTCTTTTCTTTCTGGGACTCCGATTACATATATATTAGGTCGTTTGATATTGCTCTAAAAGTCCCTGAGGCCATTTT
>NW_016900920.1:0-713 GCF_001698545.2 Rhinopithecus bieti | reverse complement strand
GAGCACTTCTTGGAAAATTCTGCAAAATCTGGGTTTTCTTCTTATGTTCTTCTCTGCACATCTGCACAAAGAAGGCATAAGCAGACATCTTGCCCTTTGGTTTCTTGGGGTCACCTTTAGCCATCCTGACTGTATTGTTCACTAGTCTCGCATTAAGCATTTTCAATGAGTTGATTCACTTCTACCCATGCACATATGTGATGTCTGATTTCGATTCTTAAAAGAGATGAGCCTGGGTGTGGTGGCTCATGCCTGTAATCCCAGCACTTTGGGAGGCCGAGGCCAGCAGATCACGAGGTCAGGAAATCAAGACTCTCCTGGCTGATATGGTGAAATCCTATCTCTACTAAAATATGCAAAAAATTAGCCGGGCATGGTGGCACGTGCCTATAGTCCCAGCTACTCAGGAGGCTGAGGCAAGAGAATCGCTTGAACCCGGGAGGCAGAGGTTGCAGCTAGCTGAGATTCCACCACTGCACTCCAGCCTGGGCGACAGAGCACGACTCCATCTCAAAACAAAACAAAACAAACAATGAGTTAAAACCATCTTGAGAAATCGTGAAAATATTGAGAAAAGAAGAAAACAAGATTATATTCTACTTGTTTTATACTACCTAGAATGTAATAGGCACTCAAAAAATGTCTGAATGGATGCAATTATCACTGCTATAAAAGTTTTCCATTAAAGCAAATAAGCCAATTTTACATTTGTA
>NW_016900919.1:0-507 GCF_001698545.2 Rhinopithecus bieti | reverse complement strand
ACTGTCTGGATTTTAGGGTTTGGTTTATGCCCCATGATCAAGAAGGTTGAACCTCAGTTATTTCACAGAAATATAAGAAACCTGTGATGTTTCCATAGTCAAGACACCAAAAAAATCAAACTGTGTATGTTTCACTTTTAAAAAGCAAAGGAACAAGAGAAAACCTTCAGTATATAATCCATGTTTTCTGGTGCATCTTTGAAGGTTATCCATAATTATTGATGATGATCTAACAGAGTCATTGTTCATCATGGATGCTGCAGAAAGATAACAAAATACACACTGTGGTCAAAAAATAGCTTATAAAAAAGGGAAAATACATGCTGTCATTTGAGGTAATGTCTATTATGTTTCCGTGGAAAGAACTCATCAGTTTCTCTGTGAAAAGAGGAAAGGAAAGCTTGGCAAGGCAAAAGTTTACAGACTCAATGTAAAGAAGTGGTGAATTTCAGAGTTTCCTTCCATATGTTTTGAAAACTCATTGGGAGGCTTTGCTGATAGCCAAAA
>NW_016900918.1:0-428 GCF_001698545.2 Rhinopithecus bieti | reverse complement strand
CGTCTGTCTCTCCCGCCCTTTCCACCATCTCTGTCTCTCCCTCCCCTTCCACCATCTCTGTCTCTGTCTATCCCTCCCCTTCCACCATCTCTGTCTCTGTCTATCCCTCCCCTTCCACCATCTGTGTCCCTTTCCACCGTCTCTGTCTCTCCCTCCCTTTCCACCGTCTCTGTCTCTCCCTCCCTTTCCACCGTCTCTGTCTCTCCCTCCCTTTCCACCATCTCTGTCTCTGTCTCTCCCTCCCCTTCCACTATCTCTGTCTCTCCCTCCCCTCCACCATCTCTGTCTCTCCTGTCTCTGCCCCACCCTGTCCCTGTCCCGCGTCGTCTCTTCAGCAGCCCCGCTCCCCACACCTCTCCCCACCCATCGCTCTCCCACCTCCCCGCTCTCTCTGCCTCTCAGGGTCCCCTCCTTCCTCCCCCCGCCCC
>NW_016900917.1:0-430 GCF_001698545.2 Rhinopithecus bieti | reverse complement strand
AAAACAGTGTTATCAAACTGCTCCATGAAAAGAATGGTGGCCGGGTGCGGTGGCTCAAGCCTGTAATCCCAGCACTTTGAGAGGCCGAGACGGGTGGATCACGAGGTCAGGAGATCGAGATCATCCTGGCTAACACGGTGAAACCCCGTCTCTACAAAAAATACAAAAAACTAGCCAGGCGAGGTGGCAGGCACCTGTAGTCCCAGCTACTTGGGAGGCTGAGGCAGGAGAATGGTGGAAACCCGGGAGGCGGAGCTTGCAGTGAGCTGAGATCCGGCCACTGCACTCCAGCCTGGGCGACAGAGCGAGACTCCGTCTCAAAAAAAAAAAAAGAAAAGAAAAGAATGGTGTAACTTGGTGAGATGAGTTCACACACCACAAAGGACTTTCTCAGAAAGCTTCTTTCTAACTTTTATATGAGCATATTTCC
>NW_016900916.1:0-221 GCF_001698545.2 Rhinopithecus bieti | reverse complement strand
ACACACACAGTCACACGCACACATGCACACACACGCACACATACACATGCACACACACGCACACGCATGCACACACACACGCACACATACACATGCACACACATGCACACACACACACACACATGCACACACACACGCACACACACACACGCACACATGCACACACACACGCACACATACACATGCACACACATGCACACACACACGCACACACATGCACA
>NW_016900915.1:0-782 GCF_001698545.2 Rhinopithecus bieti | reverse complement strand
GCACAAGCATTTCTATACACCAATAATCAACAAACAGAAAGTCAAATCATGAGTGAACTTCATTCACAACTGTTACAAAGAGAATAAGAGAATAAAATACCTAGGAATATAACTTACAAGGGATGTGAAGGACCTCTTCAAGGATAACTACAAACCACTGCTCAAGGAAATAAGAGAGGACACAAATGGAAAAGCATCCCATGCTCATGGATAGGAAGAATCAATATGGTGAAAATGGCCATACTGCCCAAAGTAATTTATAGATTCAGTGCTATTCCCATTAAGCTACCATTGACTTTCTTCACAGAATTACAAAAAAAAAAACTACTTTAAGTTTCATATGGAACCAAAAAACAGACTGTATAGCCAAGAAAATCCTAAGCAAAAGAATAAAGCTGGAGTCATCATGCCACCTGACTTCAAACTGTACTACAAATTTACAGTAACCAAAACAGCATGGTACTGATACCAACACAGATATATAGACCAATGGAACTGAACAGAGACCTCAGAAATAACGCCACACATCTACAACCATCTGATCTTTGACAAACCTGACAAAACAAGAAATGGTGAAAGGATTCCCTATTTAATAAATGGTGTTGGGAAAACTGGCTAGCCATATGCAGCAAACTGAAACTGGACCCCTTCCTTATACCTTATACAAAATTAACTCAATATAGATTAAAGACTTAAATGTAAGACCTAAAATCATAAAGACCCCAGGAAAAAACCTAGACAATACCATTCAGAACGTAGGCATGGGCAAACACTTCATGACT
>NW_016900914.1:0-1104 GCF_001698545.2 Rhinopithecus bieti | reverse complement strand
GTAGTTTTTTTATGTTTGTAGCTATTTCATTTAGGAATAACATGGGAGCCAGGTTTACCTGAATCAGTTCCCTGCTTGACTTCCCTTTGGCTTAGTGATTTTGGACTCCTGAGATTTATTTTCCTTTCACATACCTATTTTATTTGTGATGGTTTATGGTCATTGAACCTTGTAACACTGATTACATTTCTTTTCACTGGTCTTTTTTCTTAAGTACATAAACTTTTTACTGGGGCACTAGAGAGCATAGAAATTACATTAGGTACATAGCCTGCTTAAATGGAATATTTAAAATACATTTTGTCCACAGAGCTGGAATTCTTTGTAAATGAAAACCAAATTTTACTTAATTTTAGAGATAGGATCTTGCTTTGTCACCTAGGCTACAGTGCTGTGGGGCAATCATAGCCCACCAACTTCACATTCCTGGCTTAAGCGATCCTCCCATCTCAGCCTCCTGGGTGCTGGGACCACAGACATGACACCTTTCCTGGCTAGTAAAAAAAAAATTTTTTTTGCAGAGATGGGTTTTGCCTGTGTGGCCCAGCAGCTGCTCTTTAACTCCTGGGCTCAAGAGCTCCTCCAGTTTGGGCCTCCTGAAGTGCTGGGATTACATTACTTCCAGCCTTACTTTTTTAAATGTTTAACTTACTTATTGTTTATCTATTTCCAGCCTTAGTTTTTTAATGTTTATCTTATTTCACTTATTGATTATCCTTTAATGGAGAGCTTTTAGAGTTTTGTCTTTTGAGATGGGATCTTGCCATGCCCAGACTTGAAATCCTACAGTCCACTGATCTTTGCACCTCAGCCTCCCAAGAAGTAGTGGCAGAGAAAATTTTATGTTACGTTCCTTTCTCTATGTATGTTTGTGGGAGGACTTATGTCCATTTGTATGTTTGGGCATATGTATTTTTTGTGTGAAAGTTATGCATGCTGTTATTGGTCAATACAAGAGGTTTAGAGGCCAGGAAGAGAAATAAAATGGGAAACACTACAAACATTCTACCTCCCATGATACTATGGTATAGAGGCAATCATAATATTTATGTATTTGTTACTTTTTTTGTGTTCATTTTAAAAAATTAGATAAAAATACTTTAA
>NW_016900913.1:0-228 GCF_001698545.2 Rhinopithecus bieti | reverse complement strand
GTGGGAGTTGATGGGGCAAGCTGGGTTCAGGCGTTTTAGGATGGGCCCATGTGAGGCTGTGTAAAGCAGCTTGGCCAGCAAGTCAAAGTTGGGAATGCACAGCTGGAAGTATCCCACAAGGCTCAAGAAGGAGAAGAGGTCCTTTTTGGTGTGGGGAAGGGGCATGTCCTGAATTAGCTCATTTCGCTGGGTTGGGATGGCCCAAGAATTAGAGGTTAGGAGAAATTG
>NW_016900912.1:0-950 GCF_001698545.2 Rhinopithecus bieti | reverse complement strand
AAAGCATATCAAGTACCTTCTTTGGAAAAAAGTATTAAATAAAGTAACCTAGTAATGCCAAAATGTAAGAAGGAGGCTACTAGTGTATTTATTTTTATACATTCTCTAGAACAATAAGTATTTCCTGGCAGATGCTAAATGAGGTAGTCTCAGCAATCTAAGGTTTTATCCTACATATATTATTGGAATATTTTGAATTCTTAAACTTCCATCCAGAAGATTTTCCCTTAATTTTCACCAGTTTAGGGGTGGTCAATTAGGTGACTATAATCCCCCCTTAAAACGGAAACAATTTACAATCACGAATTCTAGCCGCAAACAGAACCCAAGGCGGATCTTTTACCTCACAGGGAATCCAGAGAAGGACTGTTTTTTGGAATTCGTGTTTGGAAAAAAGCCAAACTCCATGCAAGTCTGATAAATCCATTTTCTGGCTATAAAGCAAAACATCAACCAATGTGGCCAGTATGATGGTTATTAATGTGTGTCAACTTGACAGGGCACAGGGTGCCCAGGTATTTGGTTAAACACTATTCTGGGTGTGTCTGTGAGGGTGTTTCTGGATGAGATTCACATTTGAATAGGTGGACACAGTAAGACAGATTGCCTTCCCATTGTGGGTGGGCCGGATCCAATCTGTTGAAGGTCTGAATAGAACCAAAGACTGAGTAAGGGAGAATTCCCTCACTCCTCTCTCTCTCTCTCTCTCTCTCTCTCTCTCTCTCTCTGCCTGTATTTGAGCTGGAATATCCGTCTTCTTCTGTCTTCAGACATGAATTCAGATGGGAACTTATGCCATCAGCTCTCCTGGTTCTCAGGTCCTCAGACTTGGATTGGAAATATACTAGCAGCTCTGGTGGGACTCCAGCTTGCCAACTGCAATCTTCAAATTTCTCAGCCTCCGTAATCACATGAGTTAGTTCCTTATAATAAATCTCTTTATATATATA
>NW_016900911.1:0-215 GCF_001698545.2 Rhinopithecus bieti | reverse complement strand
TAATAACAATACATATTCCAAGTGAAGTTATTTTCTGAGTATCAAATCTTTCTAGACATTTATAATTCTTCAAATGTTTATAGTTGGCTTCCAACACCTAAATTGATAGTAAACTTTTAAGCAACTTACCTTTATCTTTCTAAAACATTCAACTTGGCTTTTAGGGTAGCGACAACTCCCTTTTAGCTCTATGTTATTAGTTTTGTAATATTTAA
>NW_016900910.1:0-215 GCF_001698545.2 Rhinopithecus bieti | reverse complement strand
ATACCTTCCATTCTGCTTCTGTTATCTGATGCATTCACCATTAATCATTCTTTGTGTGGAGTAAATTCTCCACAAATTTCATGAATAAGGCAGTGTGACTAATGGCCTAGAAGTTGCCTACCTCCATGTGGCCTTGACCACCTACCTTCTCTCCAGGGACCTCAGCCAACCTCCCCATCAATCAACAAGGATGGGGAAAGAGCTGGCTGATCCCC
>NW_016900909.1:0-215 GCF_001698545.2 Rhinopithecus bieti | reverse complement strand
GATGTACTATAATATACTGTAAGTGTACAGTGTTTATGTAGAGTCTACAATAATGTACTATAATATCCTAGACCTTCACATTCACTCATCACTTACTCACTGACTAACTCAGAGCAGCTTCCAGCCCTGCAAGCTCCATTCATGGTAAATGTGCTATACAGATATACCATTTCTTATCTTTTATACTATATTTAGAGATATTTAGTTACAGGTAT
>NW_016900908.1:0-904 GCF_001698545.2 Rhinopithecus bieti | reverse complement strand
AAGATCTAAAATCAACACCCTAACATCACAATTAAAAAAAATAGAGAAGAGCAAACAAAAGCTAGCAAAAGACAAGAATTAACTAAGATCAGAGCAGAACTGAAGGAGATAGAGACCAAAACCTTTCAAACAATCAATGAATCCAAGAGCTGGTTTTTTGAAAAGATTAACAAAATAGACTACTAGCCAGACTAATAAAAAAGAAAAGAGAGAAGAATCAAATGGGCACAACAAAAAATGATAAAGGGGATATCACCACTGATCCCACAGAAATACAAACTACCATCAGAGAATACTATAAATACCTCTATGCAAATAAACTAGAAAATCTAGAAGAAATGGAAAATTCCTAGACACATACACCCTTCCAAGGCTAAACCAGTAAGTTGAATCACTGAAAGTTCTGAAATTGAGGCAGTAATTAATAGCGTACCAACCAAAAAAGTCCAGGACCAGATGGATTCACAGCCGAATTCTACCACAGGTACAAAGAGGAGCTGGTACCATTCCTTCTAAAACTATTCCAAACAATAGAAAAGGAGGGACTTCTCCCTAACTCATTTTATGAGGCCAGCATTATCCTGATACCAAAACCTGGCTGAGACACAACAAAAAAAGAAAATTTCAGGCCAATATCTCTGATGAACATCGAAGCAAAATCCTCAATAAAATACTGGCAAACCAAATCCAGAAGCACATCAAAAGCTTATCCATCACAATCAAGTCAGCTTCATCTCTGGGATGCAAGGCTGGTTCAACATACACAAATCAATAAACGTAATCCATCACATAAACAGAACCAATGACAAAACCACATGATTACCTTAATAGATGAAAAGGCCTTCGATAAAATTCAACACCCCTTCATGCTGAAAACTCTCAATAAACTAGGTATCAATGGAAT
>NW_016900907.1:0-902 GCF_001698545.2 Rhinopithecus bieti | reverse complement strand
TAGGGGATTCTAAGATCAAACTCTTCTGGGGTTGAATCTAACATTTTAGGATGTCATGTCTAACTCTTATTTTCATAATAAGCAGAAGCTCCTCTTGTTTTGTACTAAATGTACCTCCATAGCCACCCAGGCAGGAAAGGTTCACCATCCCCTCTCAATTGCTTCTTTTTTCCCAAAGTTTTGACATATTTCACAGAATCAGGGTCACTCTAACAAATCTCACACTGCCGCCCAGGTTCAATGAATCACTAGAAGGACTCACAAGATTTAACCTACAGTCATACTGACAGATATGATTTATTGGTGAAAGGATGAAAGGCAAAATTACTGAATGATAAAGGCACAGGGGTGAAGTCCATGGAAAATCAGGCAAAATATTCTAAGAGACCTTCACCCCACCCCTGACCCACCTCATGCAGTTACATGAGACAGGCTTTATTCCTTCAGCTTCTAATTGTGACAGCACATATAAAATGCTTTCTATGAGTCAAACTTGCCTGATTCTAGGACGCAAGGGCTTATATTGGGGTCAGCAACATATGCACATTCTGCCTGAACAAACCACAATTGCACCTTCCAGGAGTGCCATATGTTCATCACAAACCATAGTATTTGCAAAACAGGTTAGCCACAGTGAACCACTATTATCAGTTAGATAAAGGTGAGAAACCTCCCAAAATCTGAATTCCAAGACACCAAGCATGAACCAGCCTTGCAAGCAGGCCGTTAAAAGAACAACAATTTTAGGTCTCCTATGTTAACTCTTATGCAAAGCTCAAATTTCTCTACACTCTGGGTAACAATTATTATTGTCTGCCTTTTGTTTATGGCCATCTTATTAGATGTGAAGTATTATCTCTTTGTAGTTATAATTTCCATTTCTCTAATGACTGATCTTGAAC
>NW_016900906.1:0-214 GCF_001698545.2 Rhinopithecus bieti | reverse complement strand
CCAGACCCTGTTTGCCTGGGTATCAACAGTGGAGGCTGCAGAAGAGAAAATATGGCTGAACAGCAAGTGTTGCTGCCTGATTGTTCCTCTGGAAGCTTCGTCTCAGAGGTGTATCTGGCCATGTGAGGTGTGAGGTGTCAGTCTGCCCCTAGTGGGGATGTCTCCCAGTTAGGCCTCTTGGGGTCAGGGACCCACTTGAGCAGGCAGTCTCTCC
>NW_016900905.1:0-909 GCF_001698545.2 Rhinopithecus bieti | reverse complement strand
TAAAACAAAATCTTCAATGATACTTCCTTCACAAAGCCTTCCCCTGAGACTCTGAATTGACAATTCCCACTACCCTCACAACATTATGCCTTCTTATCTAGTCACCTGCATACTTAAGTTCTTTCAGTACAGTATAAGATTCTGGGATAGCAGGGATTAGAAAGTAATCTTTTTTTTACCACCCTCCCCTGTGAAACCACTTAGAACACCGAAGAGGCATTCAGTAACTATTTGTTAAATGGAAAATGAACAAATAAATGAAAGAATTAATGGGAAGCACTATGCTAGGCACTTTGAGGGATAGAAGAGAGTCAAGAATTTACATGCCAATTTGATTAGCTTACTGTTCATTCTGAATCAAGATGCTAACGGTATACAGTCATGCATCACTTAACAACGGAGATATGTTCTGAGAAATGCATATTTTAGGTAATTTTGACTGTGCAATCATCATAGAGTGTACTTACATAAACCTAGATGGTATAGACTACCACTCACCTAGACTATATGGTATAGCCTATTGCTCCTAGGCTACAAACCTGTACAGCACATTACTGTATTGAATATTGTAGAAAACTGTAACACAATGGTATTTGTATATCTAAACACAGAAACAGTATAGTAAAAGTATGGTAAAGAAGATTTGCAATGGTATATCCGTATAGAGCACTTAGCATGAATGGATCTTGCAGGACTGAAAATTGCTCTAGGTGAGTCAGTGAGGAAGTGGTGAGTGAATATGAAGGCCTAGGGCATTACCGTACACTACTGTGGACTTTATAAATACTGTATACTTAGGCTACACTAAATTTATTTAATATTTTATTTCTTCAATAATAAATTAAAATTAGCTTACTGTAACTTTTTTACTTTACAAACTTAAATTTTTAAAAACTTTCTTACTCTTTT
>NW_016900903.1:0-214 GCF_001698545.2 Rhinopithecus bieti | reverse complement strand
TTGGTGTCAGAAGGTCTGCAGATGAGGGCGAGGAAGAAGATTGTGACAGGGTGCACATGCCAGAGGCCAAAAGCACTGTGTGCAGACACCATCCCCTAGGGTGGGAGGTGCCAGGAACAGCAGCTGACCCCAGAGGTGGGCAGCAAATAGGACCCAGGTGCGTCTTCACCCGGAGGAGAGTAGCAAATAGGACCCAGGTGCGTCTTCACCCGGA
>NW_016900902.1:0-907 GCF_001698545.2 Rhinopithecus bieti | reverse complement strand
CATATTTATATTTGACTCTTCTTGACTGACAATGCAGAAAAAAAATCCTATGCGTTAGATGTTCTCAAGGTTTGGGAAAAGAAAATGGGCCATGACTTCAAAACAAATGTATCCTTTTGATACATTCTAGATAAATTTTTTTCAAGTTTAAGCATTTTGGGGTGCATTGTACTGCCCGATAACTTCCAAAGCTCTAAAGTGATGTGCTTATTTTAAATAAAAAATAGAGCAATATCATACCCTTTGCCTACTATTGTATCTTAACTTGTTAGGGTAGAAGGTATCCGAGTTACCAGCAGCAAATCCCTACGGATCTGCATCAACCTCAATTCTTGCCTCCTCAGAACAAAGAATTCGACCGAGGGGCATAGGGCAAAAAAAGAGACCAAAGCAAGTTTCAGAGCAGGAGTGGAAGTTTGTTAAAAGCTTTAGAACAGAAAGCAAAGGAAAGTACACTTAGAGGAGACCTAAGCAGGCAACTTGAAGGACAAATTCTAGTACTTTGTATGCTGGCCCACACCTGGCATCTTGCACCCCTTTCCCATGTTTCATCCCTTTGGGTGGGCTGCCGTCATGCACAGTGCTCTCCTTAGGCTTGGGAAGTGTGTTTAGGAAGTTGTTCACATGCGCATCTGAGGCTTTCTTCCCTTTACCACTGGAATACCTGCGGAAGGTCATACTCTGCCATTTTGTCTCTTAATGCACATACCCGGTCCCACTCACCCAATACCTGAGATTTTATTGGAAGCCGATTACCAATCTCAAGTGTTTTTTATCTGTTTAGGAAGTTGCCTCTTTCTGGAGCCTGCTTTCAAATAACACTTTAGTGTGACCTCTATTGTCTCTCCCTGGCACTGGCTGCCAAATTATCATTTTAGAGAAGCAATGTGATAGCTGCTGAACCATC
>NW_016900901.1:0-951 GCF_001698545.2 Rhinopithecus bieti | reverse complement strand
CCTTATTGGTAAGATAGTAAGGGGGATCCTGTCAGGGCACTTGTATCCATTTATAGTATTCATTCAATAAGTTGTATTATTGTAATTACTGTATACTGAACACTGCGCTAACAACTGGGGTACAATGACTAAAGATATACTGGTCCTGTCCCCGAGGAATTCCCAATCTAATGGAGGAGACAACGTACAAAACATATAACATACAAGAGAGGATGATAAGTACTATGATAGAGTGTTTTGTCAGGATAGGCTAAATGCTATAACAAACCTCACAATTTCAGTGGCTTAACACAGTAAAGATTTTTTTGCTCATTCGAGTCAAAGCCCAATGTGGTCAGTAGGAGCAGAGGAGCATCTAATCCAGCTAGTCATTTAAGGACTAAGACTCCTTTAGTTTTATAATGCTACCATCTTCAGTGCATGGTCTCCAAGGTCATTGTGAAGAGGAAAGAGAGAGTGTGAAGAAAACACCTCCATTCCTACCTGCCTCAGCCCAGAAGAGACACATCACTTCTGCTCGCATTCTATAGGGGAGAACCAGTCACAGTGCCCCACTTAGACAAAGGGAGACTGGGAGAGATATTTCAGCTCTGTTCCTAAGAAAAGGAAAGAAGTTTGGTGGACAACTATTGATAACTAGATGTAACTGGTAGTAACTAACTTGTTAACTAAAGGTAACTAAAGATAACTAGAAGAGGCCAAGATGCAAAAAACAAACAAAACCAAAATCCTCTTGAATCTAACTTATTTCATCTTAAAATCATAGTGACGACTATAGAAAACTAGAAAAAATAGAGGATCATCTTAACTAGTAACTAGCTAACTAGATAATCAGAATAACTGGAATAAACCAAGAAACTCAGGATGATATTTTCATCTCAACTCTAACTTCTCATCTCTTGCTTGAATAACCAGGGAAATCTAGATGTAACTAGTGTTGATTAGATAAAT
>NW_016900900.1:0-215 GCF_001698545.2 Rhinopithecus bieti | reverse complement strand
ACATGGAATTAATTATTTTTTCAGCAAAACCCATAAATAAATGAATGAAATCAATAACGAGAGTTGTCAGGAAATTACAGTATCACGCATTGGTGCTATAGTATGTTTTGTGATTTCAAAGGCATTTCACAAACATCATCTCATGTGAATCATACACAGCCCTGTGTGTAAGTCAGCAGAGGTATTACTGACAAGAAAACTAAGGCAAAGAGACA
>NW_016900899.1:0-604 GCF_001698545.2 Rhinopithecus bieti | reverse complement strand
TTGGCTGCATAAATGTCTTCTTTTGGAAAGTGTCTGTTCATATCCTTCACTCACATTTCGATGGGGTTGTTTGTTTGTATCTTGTAAATTTGCTAAAGTTCTTTGTAGATTCTGGATATTAGCCCTTTGTCAGATGGATAGATTGCAAGAATTTTCTCCCATTCTGTGGGTTGCCTGTTCACTCTGATGATAGTTTCTTTTGCTGTGCAAAAGCTCTTTAGTTTAATTAGATCCCATTTGTCAATTTTGACTTTTGTTGCCATTGCTGTTGGTGTTTTAGTCATGAAGTCTTTGCCCGTGCCTTTATCCTGAATGGTATTGCCTAAGTTTTCTTCTAGGGTTTTATGGTTTTAGGTCTTATGTTTAAATCTTTAATCCATTTGGAGTTAACTTTTGTGTAAGGTGTAAAGAAGGGGTCCAGTTTTAGTTTTCTGCATATGGCTAGCCAGTTTTCCCAACACCATTTATTAAATAGGGAATCCTTTCCCCATTGCTTGTTTTATGTCAGGTTTGTCAAAGATCAGATGGTTGCAGATTTGTGGCGTTACTTCTGAGGCCTCTGCTCTGTTCCATTGGTCTATATATCTGTTTTGATAGCAGTACC